>NC_089803.1:66009436-66219436 GCF_029633855.1 Hoplias malabaricus
AAAAAAAGACAAGGCTTGTTGTGAAACAGTCAGCTGTCTGACCGGTTGGATCTACACCATGATTTTAGAAATAACTGTTTGAAAAGTAGGTGGAAGGTCAGATATATACTAATAAGATGAGCAAGTAATATGCCGAATATTTTAAACAGAAGTGCAAATTACCTTTATTATTGTTTGTAAGGTTGGGAAAATGTCAGCAAATATGGCTTTCAACTGCATCGATTTTGGAATTTTGGAAAATTGTATATACAGTGGAACCTCTGCTAACGAACGCCTATACTAACGAACTGTCCAAGATACGAACTGGGCTTTTGAATATTTTTTGCCTCCACCAATGAACCATGACTCTAGAAATGAACCCGAGCCTCCGCCGAGCTGGCGACTGGAAATGGCCACTGACCCCAATAGGCGAGTCTCCCAGCGCGCCCAGACTTGAGTGAGCTTTTAAGATTAGCAAACTGTAGCTTTAGCAATTTAGCATTAGTGTAAATAGCAGACATCGAAATTCGTGCTAAGTTAAGCCGTATCTACGCTTCGTCTCCCCACATTCACCACCTACTCTCCGTTATTCCACCCACCCCCCACCTCCCGTCATACAGCCAGTGCCTGTGTTACTGCTCCAGCCAGTCGTCACGTCTTCAAGGTAGCGATGTGTAACCACTTACAACTTTATTTCTTTTTTATTACTGTTACCACTGTATTTCTCTTTTATTTTTAGTAACGCTACATGTATTTTTTTACTAATTTGAGAGTGTTGTAAACATATATCAGTGCAAAAAGGGTGACTCTCGGGGTGGGGGCTGGAACGCATTAATTGCTTTTCCATTATTTTAAATGGGGAAAACTGACTTCAGAAACGAACTTTTCAACTTACGAACCGGGTCACGGAACAGATCAAGTTCGTAGGTAGGGGTTCCACTGTAATAACACTTTTAAAGTTTGCACAAAATATATGGGCAAAATGCCATACTCCATTTTCAAACATAGAAATTCATAGAAATTGTATTTGTAATCTGTTAATACGTGGAAACTAATCCAGTCTGTAGAAATACACTCGGCGTTCGCTGCTACCTGCTCATCCAACATTGCTTCTGTAAAAAATTGATAGGGAGTTTATTCCCCTTTGCTGTAGTAACAGCATCTACTTCTCTGGGAAGGATTTACGTTAGCTGTTGGGACACGTCTTTAGGATTTGATGGCGTACAGCCACATAAAAATTAGTGAAGTGAGGTAATGATTTTGGAAGATTAGTCCTGGAGCACAGACAACACTCCAGCTCATCTCAAAGGTGGCAGTTCCACTTCTCCACTTTTTACTTTTCTAACTGGTGCTTAGCTTTGAGCTAATGACCATTTATTTTAATACATTTGAATGGATATTGTACACTCTGCCCATAGTGTCTGAATTCACTAATTACAAAGGGTTTCTTCAGTGAATTTCAAAGTCAAGCCCTTGGTTAACACACAGTTAAAAAATGTTAACACAAAAGGTAACAAAATTGGATTTCATTGATCCTGCTAAAGGTGCTTTTTTCTTCAAGTGGTCATCCTCTATGGACATTCTGGCCCGTGCAGCTTCTGCTCAGAATCATGGGTATTTTGTTTGTTAGGGCTATCAAGCAACATATCACGAAAAGGGAAAGGGATGAACATTTTCTATCACATTCTACCACGGTGTTAGCCCAGCTGTGACTGTTTGTGCTGCCTCTGAATATCACAGTCCATTTTATCATCAGGTTTTCTTCCATACACTGCTACCTCTTTTGGGCAATTTCAGTATTTTTCAAACGGTTAGTGCTGAAGTGCAGTAGGTATGGGTTCTTGGGAGACTTGACCTAACGTGCTTTCATCATACATTTTGAAATGTTCAAAAAGTCCCTGTACTCACTATTGACTACATTACTCACTATAGAGTGCACTATTATAGGGAACTGAACTCCTTTGCTTACGTTGCATGTACACTATACACGTCAAGCCACTCGTCCTGATTGTATCATATCCATCCAGCGTCATATTAGTTTACTGATTAATGTTCACTGCAATTTGCCAGTTGTCTAGAAAGCTAGCTCTAAATTCACCCACTGAATAAGTCACCTCAGTGATCATGGCAACAACTGCACTTCTCATATGCCATGTGTTTAGAAAAGTTATGATTCATATTTATTATAATGTAGGGGTGGGTGGGGCACGGTGGCACAGCAGGTCGTGTCACAGTCACACAGCTCCTGGAGGTTGTGGGTTCGATTCCCGCTCCGGGTGACTGTCTGTGAGGAGTGTGGTGTGTTTTCCCTGTGTCCGCGTGGGTTTCCTCCCACAGTACAAAAACACACGTTGGTAGGTGGATTGGCGACTCAAAAGTGTCTGTAGGTATGAGTGTGTGAGTGAATGTCTGTGTTGCCCTGTGAAGGACTGGCGCCCCCTCCAGGGTGTAATCCCGCCTTGTGCCCAATGATTCCAGGTAGGCTCTGGACCCACCGCGACCCTGAACTGGATAAGCGCTTACAGATATTGAATGAATGTAAGGGAAATGTATTGTTGTCCTCCTTGTGTTGCAGAAAGAAACATGAAAAAATAAAACACAAAATTTACAAGAAAGTAAACATGTATGACTTTAATGTACGTACATAAATACTTGTAAATGTTATAGCAATTCCTGAGTTCAATGTTCGAAGACTTTACAATAATGAAGAGACACTGAACACTGAACAATTTTGGTCATTGATTATTTAGTCCATAAATTTAATTTCAAACAGATTTATATTTAATTGGTAGCTTCTCTACCTGTGTTACATCAGGCTTCACCTGGAGGGAGAGAGGTCGTCAGAGACAGAGAGTGATTGTCAGAAGTGGAGAGGGTGGGGCAGGAAGTGAGAGATGTTGAGAAGCTCTTTTGGCTTAAGGCCATCTCCCTTCCTGACACTGAAGGAATTTTCTTGCTTTTTTAAAAAATTTTCTCAGCAGGCTTCTGCATGAGCCTCGACCGAAAATGTCAGTCACTGCGTGTGCGTGTGTAGGTGTTGTTGAGTGAGTATCAATACTTCCACCTACTCTTAAAACCTGCTGTATAAATCACTGGGTAAGATGTAAACAAGGTACTTCAGTGTTGGTGGGAGGAGAAAGGATTTCTTGTAGAGAAAGTTTTGGGCTCTGATAGGAACCACGTGTGACATTGTCTACAGTGTCTTACATAGAGCCTTTCTATTCACTGTCCAAAACCACTTGTGAAACTGTGTTTTTATATATAAAAAAGTCTGCTTTGGGGAATATCATGGTACAGAGTGCCCTGCATGTACCTCTCTGCCAAGGTGTTGATTTCCTGCCTTTAAACTATGCAGATGTCTGGTTCCATTCACTACCACTGTTCACATGTCATTTTATTTACATCTTCACTGTTGATTTGCCTGACTGGATTTTCCCCTTTAAGGAATGGATTTTACAAGTGTGTATTTGTGGAAGGGACTGTGTGTATGTGTGTGTTAGTGTATGAGTGTCTGGCCATGCTCCATCAATCCAACGGTCAGGAGGAATTCGTTGGGGGAAGGAGAGGAAGGAAGGTTGAAAAAAGATAGAAAGAGAAAGGAAATTGCAGAGTGGGCAGAAGTGGGCCTGCTTGGCTTCCTGCAGAGGAAGTGGATTAGATGAGAGGAGAGCAGCAGTGTGTTCCTCACTCTGAAAAAATGCCCCTCACACTTAACCCTTCCACAACCACACCACAGCTCCCTAAACACAGGCTTTTCTCACTGTAGAAATGATTTACTGTTTGAGCTTGACCTTTGACAATAAGCAACCAGACTGCCTTCAAACCCTGAGGTCAAATTTTGAGGCCAAGCTCTAGACTTGCACCCTTTGCCCTGGTTAACCTAACAATGGCGTGTGCCTTACATTTAGTTATAGCATTGTTTGATAAAGGTTCTTAGCATTTTATGGTTCCAATCTCTGTATAATTTAGCTGTTCATAATTCCCCCATTTTCTAAAGAAATAAACACTGTATGCACAAGTTTGCTTAAGACTCTTTTATTAATGAATTCAAGAACTTGAATGGGAATGTCTACGAATGTTGGAAAACGCTGTTCTCTCTGATTTGTGTACGTTCAGAAGCTCTGTATCTTTTAAGGTGGATTGGTATGTTTTTGGGGGAAATTACTGTATGTAGCTAAAGTTTAACTTGTTTGAATGTTTTACTCTCTTTTTTATTTACGAGAGCGAGAGAGAGAGCCTAGCATATTGGATGAGAGAAAGAGAAAGAGAGAGAGAGAGAGAGAGCCTAGCATATTGGATGAGAGAGAGAGATAGATAGATAGAGAGAGAGAGAGAGAGAGAGCGCCTAGCATATTGGACGAGAGAGAGAGAGAGAGAGAGAGAGAGAGAGAGAGAGAGAGAGAGAGAGAGAGAGAGAGAGCGCCTAGCATATTGGACGAGAGAGAGAGAGAGAGAGAGAGAGGGAGAGAGAGCCTAGCATATTGGACGAGAGAGAGAGATAGAGAGAGAGAGATAGATAGAGAGAGAGAGATAGATAGAGAGAGAGAGAGAGAGAGAGAGAGAGCCTAGCATATTGGACGAGAGAGAGAGATAGATAGAGAGAGAGAGAGAGAGCCTAGCATATTGGACGAGAGAGAGAGAGAGAGAGAGAGAGAGAGAGCCTAGCATATTGGACGAGAGAGAGAGATAGATAGAGAGAGAGAGAGAGAGAGAGAGAGAGCCTAGCATATTGGACGAGAGAGAGAGAGAGAGAGAGAGACTAGCATATTGGACGAGAGAGAGAGAGAGAGAGAGAGAGATAGATAGAGAGAGAAAGAGAGAGCCTAGCATATTGGACGAGAGAGAGAGAGAGAGAGAGACTAGCATATTGGACGAGAGAGAGAGATAGATAGAGAGAGAGAGAGAGGGAGAGCCTAGCATATTGGACGAGAGAGAGAGATAGAGAGAGAGAGATAGATAGAGAGAGAGAGAGAGAGACTAGCATATTGGACGAGAGAGAGAGAGAGAGAGAGAGAGAGAGAGAGAGAGAGAGACTAGCATATTGGACGAGAGAGAGAGAGAGAGAGAGAGAGACTAGCATATTGGACGAGAGAGAGAGAGAGAGAGAGAGAGAGAGAGAGAGAGAGCGCCTAGCATATTGGACGAGAGAGAGAGAGAGAGAGAGAGAGAGGGAGAGAGAGCCTAGCATATTGGACGAGAGAGAGAGATAGAGAGAGAGAGATAGATAGAGAGAGAGAGATAGATAGAGAGAGAGAGAGAGAGAGAGAGAGAGCCTAGCATATTGGACGAGAGAGAGAGATAGATAGAGAGAGAGAGAGAGAGCCTAGCATATTGGACGAGAGAGAGAGAGAGAGAGAGAGAGAGAGAGAGCCTAGCATATTGGACGAGAGAGAGAGATAGATAGAGAGAGAGAGAGAGAGAGAGAGAGAGCCTAGCATATTGGACGAGAGAGAGAGAGAGAGAGAGACTAGCATATTGGACGAGAGAGAGAGAGAGAGAGAGAGATAGAGAGAGAAAGAGAGAGCCTAGCATATTGGACGAGAGAGAGAGAGAGAGAGAGACTAGCATATTGGACGAGAGAGAGAGATAGATAGAGAGAGAGAGAGAGAGGGAGAGCCTAGCATATTGGACGAGAGAGAGAGATAGATAGAGAGAGAGAGAGAGAGACTAGCATATTGGACGAGAGAGAGAGAGAGAGAGAGAGAGAGAGAGAGAGAGAGAGAGACTAGCATATTGGACGAGAGAGAGAGAGAGAGAGAGAGACTAGCATATTGGACGAGAGAGAGAGAGAGAGAGAGAGAGAGAGAGAGACTAGCATATTGGACGAGAGAGAGAGAGAGAGAGAGAGAGAGAGAGAGAGAGAGAGAGAGAGACTAGCATATTTGATGAGAGAGAGAGAGAGAGAGTAAGCATATCATATTGGACAGAGACACTATTTTTTGCCATTTACTGACTCCAGGACTCTGTGAACACATTACACTGGTTTTGAGCATGGAAATGAGCACTACATATGAGCTTAATTATCTCCTGCCTGATCTGCTGGAGGCACTGCAATTCGAAGCAGTGGATCTGTGTTTTCTGGTGGAATGAAGCTCTGACCAGTACCTTTTGATGGATACTGATGTTCACTTCACATTTTAAAAGCCGAAGTTGCTAAAGTGTCTAAAAATGGGTTGTGCACTCATCCTATATTTAGTGTCACTGAGCGGATGTATTTGATAAAGTGTCCTGATTCAGGTATTGTTCTATCTATGAGCTAATATGTTTGCCCTGAGCTAACACACCAGTTGTGAGGTACTGTTTTATCCCTCAGTTAATGTACTAGCCACATGCTAATATTTTAGCCCCTAGCTAATTCACCACCACTAGTAACTGTTCTATCCCTGATCTAATGCTAAAAATACAAATCTTTTTGACACCGTAATGATCAACCTGAAACCTCTCTAACCTTAATGTGGAGGCTTCTCTTTAGATTTATTTTGGATGATTTTCGATTGAGTGAGTCACACTCAAGGTGAGGTTTGTAGGCGGATGCTTGTGTTTTCAGGTGCGATGTACATTGTCAGAAAATCCACATTTGCAGTTTTCCTCTGGCTAGTGATGCAGAAGCTATAAATAATGCATGCTAGTTTGATGAGATTGAGTATTGTCGAACAAAAGATGAGACGCAAGCAATCAGCGTGTAGTGTACAGGCTTAGAAATGAAATAATTATGGAAGTGGCTAAGCACATTTCTGTGTTTGTCTCCAGTGTGAATGGCTTCTGTATTTTCCTCCACATTGAGGTGACGTTGAGAAGGGCAGAGAAGGATCTGTTTTCACATTTTAAAACAGATAACACACCATTGCCAAAGTAATGAGACCCTAGAGCAGCTACACATGAGCTTAACCTCACCGTGCCCAATGGGTTGTAAATCCCCTCCCAGCAAAAACATTGTTCTGAAGGGGGTTAAGCATGATATCACAAAAAAGGATGCCCTCATTCAGGGCCAGTAATTAGACAGTGGTCCAACTCTGTGTCTTTACAGCTATGTATATGATATTTTCTCGATAATGTGAAACTGAAAGCTGTCCTTTACATGTGGTCATTCTTGCATATTTCACAATAAAGAGAAAAGCAGAAATGAAGCCGAAATGACTTCGAAATCTTGGTATATTAACATATGTTAGCATACAGAATTTATACACAGTGATGTGATGTCTGTGAGTGTAATAGCTTAACCTTGTTTTCAAAGCTCTCATCATGGATGCTCAGTGTTTAGACACCTTGAATTAATCAGGTATACGCTCCCGAGTGGGACAAATGTCTGAAGTTGGACCAGTTATTGGAAAAATACTATCACAGTGATGTATCAGCCATCCAGTGCTGGGAGTCCAAGAGAGAACTTTTTTCTTTGCTTGCTCTCTCTGGGTGGGTGGACTGACCCTTCCTTTACCCCTGATTCTCGGTGCTAGCCCGTTTTCTGTTAGATATACAGAACGGAGTGGTGTGTGCTCTCCTCCGAGTGTGTTGAGCTGTACAATGATATATATACACAGTGACAAAGTGACAGAGGTCGACCATCCAGCTTCGTAGCACTAAGGGAATTAAGTAATAACATATGGGAAGAGGTGTCAAGGACTAAACTGGGAAAAACACTAAGAAACCAAAGGTATATTTGTGTTTATTTGGGTTTGTAATCTGTATACTGTACAATGTCATATAATACTGAGTGTATTACGTGCAGTAACATATTCCTACCATTTAAGTGTTAAGTAAGTGTTAGGTTTGTTGTAGAATCAGGCCAAGAATATCTGAGGCTGGAGGAAAAAAACTCCCTTCTTCTCTCTGTCTTTTGCTCTGTTTCTGTTTTTCTGTTCTCTCTCTCTTTCTCTCTCTCTCTCTCTCTCTCTCTCTCTCTCTCTCTCTCTCTCTGTGTTTTTATATGAGCGCACACACATTTGAGAGGGGAAATTTCCTGCGCCTGGAAGCCGCTCTCATCCTCAGGAATTTCCTGAGTGGGCAGACTGTGCTTCCTGCCTGAGCACTGTGTATTTTTTTTTTTTTCCCTCCCTCCCCCTTTGCTCTGAAAGGGAAACTGTTCTCACATGCCAACGGCCAGAAAATGAGCACAGCCTTTTCTCTTCCTGCTCCAAACCGGCTCCACATGTCATTAGGGAGGAAGGTTGGGGGCGGGCGGGGGGTAGAGTGATAGTGATAGAGAATGCAAAACTAACAGAGAGAGAAATAAAGCAACAGAGTGAGAGTGATAATGAGAGATAGGGAAATGGAGCAACAGGGAGTGAGAGACAAAGAAAGCAAGAGCGAGTGCATGTTGTAGAGAAAGCGGGAGTGAGAGAAATAAACAAGAGAGTGAGAGAAAGGTAGAAACAGTGGCAAAGTGAGAGTGAGCAAGAAATGTGCTGAAATAGTAGGAGAAAGAAACAGAGAGAGAGAAAGAGAAGAAGAAAGCAGTGGAATTGCGTTCTCTGGAGCGATGGAGCTCTATCCAATACCTTTGTAATGAGCTAAACTGCAGATTGTGATCCAAACTAATCCAACACCAGAACCTGACTTCACTAATGCTCGGTTCATTGAATGCAGTCAAATACGGGCAGCCATATTCCTTCATCTAGTGTAACGCTGTTCCAGAAGATTAGAGGTTATTACTGCAGCCAAGGGTGGAACATGTCCTATTAATACACTTAATTTGGGAAGAAACATTAGATGAGCAGGTGTCTAAACATAATGCTCAAGCAGATGTTCTCAGTTGTCGATTAGGAACCATTTAAGTCTGGAAAAACTGCTTGTCCTTGAGAAATTGAAACCTGAAAAAGCAGGAAGTAAAAAAAAAAACAGTTGCCTGACTATCGTACCAGATAATTTCAACAGATAAATATTTTACAGGTAAAATGTGATATTTAATCTTTAAACATAAGGACAGGGACCCTTGACTGTCAAAAGCGCTAGGCGCAAAAGCCCAGAAGAACATTCCAAGGATTTAAGGGCATGCTGTATTCAAAATCTAACGTTATAGGCTCAGGCATTACACCTGAACTCTAATTCTGTTACTGAACATCCAGAAGTCCTGTACGTTACAGATCTCAGACAATAACTCAGTACTTCAGAACTGTTGGCCCAACATGTTGGAGGGAAGCACAGTTAAAGTATGTTGCAGGTGCAGTCCATTACCTTTAAGTGGCAGGTGTTAGCTTACTTCCTGCACAGTGCACTTTCAAAACAGAGTTGTTTCTGTAAAGCAGGAATTGTGTAAGTGACGATCAGGTTCAGGATTGTGTTGATGTTTACTGAAGCACAGCATTGAGAACAATGAGAAACGTGAAGGAATTGTGCAAAGAAAGAAGAGCACAAAAGCAGTATTGATCAAGCTTCCAGACGATTAATTATTAATAGTTAAAATCCATTGTATTGGCCTACGTTGCCCGGTGTGGTTTGGGCCTGATTTTTTAGAGCAGCTGAACGAGAGAATATCAGGGAAAAAAACCCCATCTCAGACATTGGAAAGGTTTCATCAGTTTTCCATCAACTGCTGTTGTTCATTAATACTGTGGTATAAAATCCTATGTAGGAATAACCCGAGGTTATATTAATCTTGTGCTATAAAACAAACACCCTATAGGAATGAAGATCGCTAGGTTAATCATATACTATAAAATGCTCTTTTAGAATAACCCCAGGTTATATTCATCCAAAAATAGGTAACTGACCTCAGTCGTGATTCTGAGGCTGTAATCCAATATTCAGAGAACTGTTCCAGTATCAAGTGTAAAGACTTCTGGGAAGATTTCAAGCCTGCTACAGCAGCAAAGGTGGACAAACTAATATTGGTTTTAAAACAGGACATTCAGTCATTACCTGGGTAATTTTGACCAGATCTCAGGAGATCAGATGTAAAGTAGAATGTCTTGTGATACCAGCTGGCGTTGCACTGCATTCAATGTAAAAATAGGCTGATTGTGTGATTCATGCATTTTTTGAAGAGGAGGAATTTTACCAGAAGGGGAGGGATTAGGATTCATCAGTCCATTACACACACAAACACCCAGTCAGTGTGTAGTGCCCTGGAATCCAGTTTCACTCAGAATACAACTTGGGTTTTTAGAAACAGAGTTTGAATATTTGAACAGCACCTTGATCATTGTTCTGGAGGCTCTTTAGTCAGTTGAACATCATCTTTGCAGAGACTTTTTACTCATTCGTTTTCAATTCATGAGCAACATGTAATAAAATGGAATCTCTGAATTGGGAACATATCACCACGTCTTTGTTTATCACAGAGGAGACGTACAATAGCTTATTTGACAGCGTCTGTCCAAATATTTCATCCAGCATGTCCTGTCCTGCACTCTAGTTTTTTTTTTTACAGTCATTCATCCAGTCAGGCTCTTGGCACTGTGTCATAAATCTTTTGTGTCTGTTTCTGTAGTAGGCCTGTCTGTAGCACAAGAGGTTATTTTAGACTCAATATAAAAGGTCCCATGCCACTTCCAGTTGGACACCGTTTTTGTTTAAAAGCTATTTGAGTCTATGATGTAGAGTGGGACACTATCCAAAACTTTAAGTAGTCAAAGTTTGGCTCATTTTAAAACTCTGATTACTAGCTTTATTTTCACAAGCACACTTCACATCTCTGTGGTGAAGGTGAATACTTTTGAAGGTGAATTGTGTTTTCTAAATCCAACTTGCTGAAAATGGCTGGTAAATGTGTGCAGACACATGATATTAATTTTGCTTCACAGTGTATGTCTTAGAGTTTGTAGACAACCCCTTCTAAGTAATGAATTCAGCTACTTTTAGTAGTAACAGGTACCAAACTGCATACATTTCTGGTGTATTTCTCCATAGATATGCACTGCCGATTAATGTTATGTAGTGGCAACACCTGGGTAGAGCTGGACAATATGGTCAACATTTATATCACGGCATGTTTCTAAATTTCAGTCGATATATTATAATCAACATAAAAGCCACAGGAAAAACTGCCCAGAACAAACGAGAAAGACGACATTACCGTGCCTAGCCATACTCTTGGGCCAAATGTCACTCCACCCCAAACCATATTTGGGTATAGTGGTATAACCCCTATCCGTTTGCACATGCTGCTGCCACAGCCACTAATTTTGGACATGCCCTGGGTTATTCTGTGAGTGCTATGATGCTATCATGGGGTGATGTACTATTTAAGATATTGTGCCATCACAGTATCACATCGCTCCGAATAATGAGGGTTAATAATATTTAAAAATATAGATAGCTACCCACATGCACATGTGATGCATACGCATGCATATTCAATCGTGTGTGTGTGTGTCACACACAGTGTGCTCTGTGAATAGAGTCTTTGAGGGGGAGTTGTGAGAGCAACAATGAAACTAGATAGCAGTGATCTCATCTCCACTCTCCTCCATTCATCCTCAGTGCCTCGGGGTTGCCTGGGCAACACCATGCACCTCCTTAAGTCAAGAGCGCTCTGTGTTCAGGAGCTCCCATGATTCCGTGGGGCGAGAACTATGCTATTCAACCAGATTAGATACCTACGTAGCAGCCGTGGAAGGGGGTGGGGGGGGGGTTAGGATCTGGCGGTTGAGCTTTATCTTCCATCTTGCCTTGTTGTCCCTGCGGAAATGGAGATGGAAAAAAGGCAGCAAGGAAGAAGCATAGCACTAGGGCTTAATCTATCATTTGGTTTGTAAACTTGGCCTCTGTATTGAAGAACAAGTACAGTCGCTTGACTTAAAATATGATCATTTATAGTAGCACACACCAACTCTCTTTTTCACATTTTTTCACGCCTTGTTTGTTTGCTGAAGTCCACATGTAAGATTCTTATGAACATTCTACAACTAGGAGTTTGTAGATACACTCACAGTTAATGAATTGAGCTACTTTAAGGTGGACACAGACAATCAACATTGCACGAACATCTTGAAAAGGCTTAATGTCGTCATCCTCAATGCAAAGTGTGGGCAAGAAAAGTATAAAGCTCCCCCAACATTCAGTGTCATCTAATAACTGTAGTAATATAATCAGTTTAAACAGCCATATCTGCACTGAATTTATGGTCTAGTGTAAAGCCTTCCCAAAAACACAGACCCAGGCAACACATTGATACTCTACTTTCTGAGCAGGTGCCATCAGACCTTTGGCCGTATGGTGTAACTCTAGCATTTGGCTCTGTTGGTTACACACTGCAATATATTAAACTTATCCTACTTGGTATTACATTAGAGACATAATAATACATAATAATAATACATAATAATGTATATATATGTATATATAATAATGTAACATACATAATAATACATAATAATGTCTGCATCACAATCAAAGTAATAAAACTAAAACGGAATTGAGCTTGTTTTCATGGCGTTCACACAGTTGTTTCATGTGCTTTGCACTAACCTCAGGCTCCAGCTATAAGTTGCGGAAATATTCATGGAACAGCCAGGAAGGAGAGTGTGTCCACTTGTGTGAACATGCATGCAGGGAATTCGGCTGACTGTGTGGACCCACCCCAGGCCCACCCATGACAGTACAGAGAGGGTTTTGTTTTTTTCCTTGTGTCAAGCAAGTTAGGTAAACTGCCAGGAATGATGGATATCTTTGCCCCCTGGCCTTATCTGACTTCTTTGTGTGTCTGGGAAATGTAAACTGGATAATCTTAATTTCAAAAATGTCCAATTATTTCAGTAAAACTATTGTCATTGAAGTCCGCATAATTTCCGACTGTGAAAATCTGTCTGCGGAGTGTTTAATTCCATACCACTCATTAAAATGAGAGCCATGTAGCACCATGTTCTGGAAGAAGTGTTTTTCTCCACTCACTCCAAACTGAGAAGGAACGACAACAAGATTAACTTTACCTTTGAACGTTTGCTGCACTGTTAATGACATTCATATCAGTCTGGCCCTAAAAACTGTCTCTGCTCGAGTTTGCTGCCTTTCTTCTTTGATACAAACTTCGCAAACACTCTATTGCTCTCTTGCCATCTCCATCTCTACCTCTCTGTTATTTCCCTCTTCCCTTCACTGCTGACTGTTGATAAAAAAAAACCTCTATATCAACCCAGTCTTACCACAGGAGGCTTCCTGTTCTGAAACTGAGTCTTTGTATGTGTGTGTGCGTGCTGGGCCAGGGGAAGTATAGGGGGGGGTTGGCTTCCTGTTAGAGTCATTGTGGGAAGTTAAGTTTGGGCTGTCTTCCTCTCCTTCCTCCTGTGGTTAACTGTCTCTCTGAAGGCTCTGTGCAGATGGTCAGTGCTGTGAGCTGGATCCAGTCCCATTCACTGGATCTCATAGGTCCATTGACCACATGACCTCTGACTTTAGCAGGACTGTGAATTACTCTCTGCATCGCCGGTGTCTGGACACACACACAGCTGTATAAACTGGAAATGTAATTGAGATGTCATTCATAGCATTTTGGAAGCCAAATGAATTTTTGGGTCATTGTTAAAACTAAAAGGTTTTAGTGTTTGAGGGAAATAAACTGGGAGCAGACATTCTTACCGGAAAGGTTTGTATGAAACACCGTATATTGGAACTTTTTTTGCGTTATTTATAAAACCTTTGCAGTCAATGTTTTGTATAGAAACGTTAATAGGCTTTTACCCAACAATTCAACCATACAGTGAGCCGTTCCTGCATTCGTAGGGCCGTTTGTGTTTGTCTCTGTGTAGAACAACTTATGATTTCAAGTACCTCCTGGAACAGGCCTGTAACTCTCTCATTTTCTCAGTCATGTTCATATTGACAAACGTCTCCACAAGGACGACTATTAAGTGCTTCACATCAGTGACACTCTATCCATATTAAGAATGAGTTTTCATTGGTAGGGCTGCATAGAAGAATTGAGATTTTTGGCCTTCAAATGCTGCACCAGTATAAGCCTTGGCTAGACCCGATCCCCCGTGATGAACGCCATCCATGGCTAGGAGTCCAAGATAGTTCGTTTGGCCTTCTCTCTCTGAAGGGGTAGGATGGACCTCCTACCTATCACTCAGCATGATGCCAGCCAGTGTGGATGACTGGTAACTGTTGAAACAGAAACAGGAGTTGGTTTTCCTTAGTTAATGCTTTCCACTGACAATGAAAAAGCACTTTAGGAATATGTGACTCACTACTGGCCAGTGAGATGAGCACAGCGGTTAAAAATGTAACTTCGATTGTTTAAATAACTGTGCAATAATCCAAACAAAGCACATTAATAGTGGCTTAGTTTTTCCTGCTGTATATAGTATTAATGTAAAAGAATGATTCTAATGTTTCCATCATGTTGTATTTTTGAAGAGGGCGGAGGGAGGTGGGGGTGGCAATTTCTTTTATGACGATGACAATGCAAGCGTGCTGAGGGTCAGAGATACCAGCTGTCGGACGGAGGGAGGAAGTATGGGAGTGCTGCCACTGATAAGCGAGGCACATGCCAAGACCATCCACACACTCACAGCTACACATGCAGTACTGCCTTGGACAGCAGCTGCATCTGCCAAAATTAGATCGGGTAAACATTTGGGATTCGGACGTTAATGCGTGCCTCATAAAGGGATTTTTTTTAATGTAGACGTTTGCAGCCTGTATTTGCAAAGATCTAAAATACATTCTTGCTGCATAAGCGTACTAAGCTTTATGCTGCATGCAGTAGGCATATGTAGCAGGGTTTCTCATTTGCATGGATGGCGAGTTTTGAACGTCAGCGTGCTTGAAAATTCCGGGCGATGCCCCAATGCAGATGTTTTGTCTGTCATGTTCCCACGCTGACTGTAATGTAGATGTAGTGGAGGGAAAAAAGTGAGCACCAACAAAACAAGCATTCCAAAGTGTCCTAAAAAGCAGCTCGGAAAAAAAGTGTCTGTGGATGCATACTGCTTGCTAAGTGAAGAATAATGTGCAGTGATTTTTAAACTACGTTGGCATTTGTTTTGGTGGCAAGTAGGATGTTAGTTTGTGCGACCCCAAATGATCTTTTACTTGGAAGATTTGTCATTTTCAACACCTTGTTCAGGCATGGCATTTAGAGTTAGCTTTTCAAATCAAAAATAATAAGCTACTGACTATTCTCCTCTTAAGAGTTCTTGGTAAATGGACAGTTATGGTATAAATAAAGACGTTTGGAGTAGTTTGACATGAAAGACCTGATTATTTTCCCAGAGGTTTAGCCAAAAACATTTTGTTTAACAAATATTCTTGGTGTAGAAAGGTGTGTGTAGGGTGTTTTTAAGGCAAAACGCCACCCAAATGAATATATTACGTGTAGGTTTGTATTTATCGATATTTTTATCTGTATCAGAATTACACTAAAGCATCAGAATACAGATGTTCATTGTGGATAGTAAGCGAAATGGCTGTAATTACATTGTAAACATTGGGTTTCCTGGTTCCTGTTACCACTAATGTGAAGAAATGTGCTTTAATTGAACACATTAGACTAATGAAAACAATTTTCCTTACTGCTGAATTATATCAATAGTTTATAAGTCTTTGGAATTATTTTTTAAACCTAGAAGCTTGAATTTCATAAATAAGTAAAAGCCTGAAGTCAGTGGCAGGTGGGTGAGGAATAGATTATTAAGCATAATAAGAATGTAGCATAGGTTAGTGTTTATTGCTGTTTAAGGTGCAGTGATAAAGGGTGTACTTTGTGATATAGAGTTGCACTGAATGCTGAAAATACTTAAGGTGAATTACTTAGGAAACTGTGAGACAATTCTCCAAGCAATTGTGACCTATGTATGGGGATAAAAAGCTAACTTTCAGCCATTTTAGTGTATCGCATGTACAAGAAATTCCTGAAGTTTGACCTGAAACCAGTTCTGTGAAATTCTTTCAGTCAAACAGAAGACAGGAGGTGGATTTATGATTGATAGCACTACCTGCATGTTAGCTATGCACACTTAGCAGGTGTCCATTTGATTGACAATCACATGATTGCCTGCTTTCCATCCTATTTGTAGCAATTATTACAGAGTTCTGAGTTGTGTGATGCTACCAAGACTATTCTCCAGAACAAATACATATACTGTTGTGTGAAATCTATGCAGATCCTTAAGCAGATCTTACATCTTAGAAGCAGAATTACTGGATTTACAAGTCTTGGACAAAGAATCTATTTGAGTCATTCTGGGTTGTAATTATTTGACAAAAACTGGTTAAAACAAGACTAGGCAAGCTTGGTTAGGCCAGGCCATGGGTGCAGCTTGTCAGAAACCATAGCTTCAAAAAAGAAATCAGCTAACACTCCACAACAGTGTTTTCTAACCGGTTAGCTCTTTTAGCTGGAAAGGAATTAGCCATTTTTATGTGTTAAAATGTATAGTTGCTAAGAATATGTTTGAGAACTCTTTGTATGGCAGTTTATAGCAAAATATTGTTCACAGAAATAATCTCTAATAACTATTGTTAAAGACATGGACGTGCATTTCCCAGTGTTCTCTGTGTTTAGAAACGAAGAGAAAACCTGCTGAGGCAAAACTATAAATGAGATTTGAATGAATGGATTTTTATTCAGTTTTATGTTGAGTAGCATTCATTCATTCATTCATTCATTGTCTGTGACCCTTATCCAATTCAGGGTCGCGGTGGGTCCAGAGCCTACCTGGAATCATTGGGCACAAGGCGGGAATACACCCTGGAGGGGGCGCCAGTCCTTCACAGGGCAACACAGACACATTCACACATTCACTCACATCTACTGATAATTTTGAATCACCAATCCACCTACCAACGCGTGTTTTTGGACTGTGGGAGGAAACCGGAGCACCCGGAGGAAACCCACGCAGACACAGAGAGAACACACCAACTCCTCACAGACAGTCACCCGGAGCAGGAATGGAACCCACAACCTCCAGGCCCCTGGAGCTGTGTGACTGCGACACTACCTGCTGCACCACCGTGCCGCCCATGTTGAGTAACATGTAGTAGATTTTTAATATGTGGTCTTCAGTGTATGTTACAAACACAGAGAGATCATGAAAAATGCAGAGCTATTCCTTGCATTTTTTGCTGAAATCTGAAAGCCTTAATTTCTTCTAGTTTCTTTCACTTTGGGTTCCCTGGACTCCTGACAGTGTTTCCTTTACTGTTACTTCCAGTGGCACACACTGATGAAGGCCAGGGCTGAGGTCTTTCAAAAAAGGACACTTTTTAGAGGCACTTCTGGAAGAATTTATAGCAGGGTTTTTTTTCCCCAGGATATTTACGATTTACATCTAATAATAAAATACAATTGCCAAATGGTAAAATCTAATAAAAATATATAATAACAGTTGTTGTTGATGTTTTTGTAGTTGTCCTTGAAGCTATCTGGTCAAAGACATTAAGGCGTTAAGTTAATGTTGTCTCTGTTTCTCTCTCTCTCTCTCTCTCTCTCTCTCTCTCTCTCGCTCTTGCTTCTGGCAATACTTGCAGGTCTGCAGCCTGTGTTCTGGAGCAGGGAAGACGTTGGCCAATGGCTGCGCTGGGCAGAGAGAGAGTTTGCACTGAGGCCCATCTCCAGCGGAAGCTTCCAGATGAACGGCAAGGCTCTCCTGCTGCTCACCAAAGAGGACTTCCGCTACCGCTCTCCACATTCAGGTGACTTGCTCTATACCTTATGGGATCACACATATCCTCGCTGTCTAATGAAAAACATGTTTCTCCAAAATAACAACAGGAGCAGGGATGGAAGTGTAAAACGATTTTATTCCAAGTAATTTTGGAGCATTTCTATTGGTCCGTTTATTTTTCAGTTGATGTAGTAAACTAATATTTACAAAAATGGAGATCCATGTTTTTCATTGGACAGTGGCGATTTTTTTATATTGCCACAAGTGCTGAGCTTTGAGAAAATGTGTTTACAAATCTAACAATAAGGGAAGAGAAAAAGAGATATGAGGCACTTACTGTCAAAAGGTTTTGACAGGTCCAGTGGACCAGTCAGAGCATGCCATGTCATCAAGCCCCCTTTTAGACAGGAAGTTCGTCCACCTCACCCCCCCTCCCCCGACCAATAATGAGCATTCATTCAAAACTTCCCCAAAACCCTTCCTTCCTTCCTCTTCCTCTGAACCTGTTTTCAATAGATATCATCTTTGCCCAGACACTCATCACATAGCGAATAAGTGTAGTTTGCTGCTCATAGCGTCAACAGTCTGTGTTAGTGTCTGTGTGTAGAATTGTGTTCATGAAGTACAGACAAACTGTCATTAAAGTGGTTCACAGCATTGAAAACAGATGTGGGGTTTGGAGGAAGGGGAAGGAAGGAAGGAGGGTGTTGGGGGTGGGGGATGATAACTGTTAAACTGATTTGGGGTTTGGAGGAAGAGGAAGGAAGAACAGTGGTGGGGGAGGGAAGAGTGAGAGATCTATAGAAAACAGATGCGGGGTTCAGAGGAAGAGGAAGGAAGGAGACGTTTGGGTGGTGGTGGTGGTGGTTGTGGGGGGAGGGGTGAGAATCTCTATTTGTCTTTTTTAAACGTGTAATCCGATACAAGCTCACATTGTGTTAAATATAAACGTATGACTGAAAACACCTGGAGAATAACACGTGGGGCGTACTTCAGTAAACGAGGCACTGATAGACTGGGTCTCTGATTTCACACATTGAAACTGATTCATCAACTGCCCACAATGCGCTGCTTGTGTCCTTGTCGTACAAGCGTTTTATGAATCAAACACTTATTCGTGTTTATATCAACAATGTGTAAAAACGTAAGATCAATTCTAATAGCCTAATTGTAGCTTTTACATTCCCAAAACATGCAGAAATATAACTGTGCACACATGATACAGGAACTATTTCCTGAAAAAGTCCTCATTTATTGATGATTTATGCTTCAGTTCAGTCAGCTTTAAAATTATATTGTTATTGATGATCAAAAATCAATAGATATTCCACTGTGCAGCCATTTTCCCATTAAAACTGCAACCTATACATTAGTGATTAGTGATTAATGTGATATTGAAGATAATGTAGATTGCAGTGGCGGTAAATACGAAGACTTTTTGTCTGCAAAGTACATGGGAGGAAGTTTAGAATTGGGTAAACGTTTGATAAGGAAGTGTTGAGCTAGCCACAACTGTCACCTGGTAGAACTAGGAATTTCCCTCAGCATCAAGCTGACCAGAAACTGAGAACTGAAAAGTATCTTGCTTTGTTTGTGTGTGTATGTGTGTGTGTGTGTACTAGTGATCTGACTTCCTTTATGAGAGTCATTTCCTTGAAATTCATGCTGGAAGCAGTTCAAAATACAGATTTTTTTCACAAGATACCGTGTGGGAGGAAGTTCCCCTAATGGTATCACTTTGTCCTTTCTACTCTCCTCATATACATTCACGTCTGTCATTGTCTTCATTTTGTTGTTGTTGTTTTATTATGATTAGTTTGTGTATGTTTCTGAGGCAAGGATTGTGTCTGTCTTTTCTGAACGTTAACATTTATTTGCTTAAGCTTCCATCAGTCTTTATTGGCAATGGACATTTGGCCAAACGTTTGTCATCAGCTCCTCTAAAACTTCTCTTGAAATGAAGGGATATCATTCTAGTCAAGCTTAACTGTAGCTGATGGGACATTTTGGTGAGTATTTAATTGTGTTCAGCCACAAGTACATTAGCGAGCTCAGATAATGCTGTTGGAAGGTTAGCTGTGGCGCACAAATGCATTACAAAGTTATGGGATGGAGCTACATCGTGTCAGAGAATGCAGTTCCATTGCTGGGGCTCTTTTCACCTGTTTAACCCACACTTAACTTTGACCTTGGTGACCTTAGGCTCATATACAGCTGCTCCAGAACACCACGTATAATTAGCACCTTAAAGTAGCTAATTATAAAGGGATGTCTGAAACTTTTTGGACTTATATATTTCTTTCTTGTTGGCTCTGCAGGAGACGTCTTATATGAACTTCTGCAGCACATTCTGAAGCAGAGAAAGCCCCACTCATCGTTCCCTTCTTCATATTACCCTGGGACCCCCTTCCACACTGTGCCTGAGGCAGCACTTCAACAACACAAACTTGAGGGTAAGTGTGTTTAGGAGTAACACCAGCTTTAGCTCCTCAGTCAAACACAGGCCCGTGATTTGCCCCTTAGGGAAAATGGTCGGTGTAGCATAGTGGGTTACACAGCCGCCTTCAACATGGAACAGGGGTTTAATTCCTAGCTTGGGCAGAGATACCACCAAAGTTCTTGTACGGGATTTCATTGAAAACTGTATGTTGCTCTGAATGCTTCTTCACATGCCTGCCTCTATGTGGAGGACCTGCACTTTGGAGCCTGAACCGATTTATTCAGGGGCTATAAAGCTATTTGATTCTCCACCTATAGGGAGTTGATTTTATTATTTTAAATAATATTTACAGCTTTAAACCTCCTATTTCCTTAGTGAAAAAGTGAAAACCTTTTATGTTTTCCTCAAGCGGTCAGAGATTTTATCCTTATTTTTCTTGGATCCTGTATTGATTCAAATGCGGTAGGAATTAACACGGTACCTGTTGTTGGTGAATAAACTGATCCATTTGAATACACAAGGAGCTCATCATATTCTGGTCTTCAGTCTGTGCTTCAATATGCTGTACACTAGGCACTATGCATGCTAATGTGTAAACATGCATATATTGTCATAAGCGAGAGCAGCCTGCAGCCAAGCTTTCAAGGAAGTATGGAAACTAATCGCTTGCTTTCCAATGACTACAAATAAGAAATTTGCCCATTTCCCCTCATTGCAAATTGACTTTGAACTCTGTATCGTTAAGGGCTTCGCAGATGTAGATTACAAATGTGGGCGTACCCTGAATCAACAGGTGAAGAGGGAGGAAGTGGCAGTTGGAATGTTGACAGGAAAACCTGTTTTACAAGGAAGTACACCTTTATTTAAAGAGGCATGTCACGAGGCCTTGGAGCACTACATGTTCTACTGGAAAGGGAGCCGAAAAGCTGCAACATTATTATTATTATTGTAAAGCTGAAGAATTCATTATCTGTATTGGGGTTTATATATTGTTCAAATTTCTAAACAGTTTCTTGACACACATTAAAATGTTCAGAACCCTCTATTCATAATCTGCATGAAGTCTTGCTTTTCATATGTACTACATATTAAAGCTACCACCTCTCACACAAACATATCATGGACAAACATTATTTTTAGAGCTGGGACTCCAGCGGTCCCAGCCGAGGAAATGGGGATCGTATAAATACAGTATTAATAGATTCTTCGGGTCGTGATGGTGAATGACTGCTGTCCTCATACTGACCTAATGCTTAATATCCCACAAGAAAACAAATGATTAAAAAGCCCATAAACATCATTTACATCTTAAAACAAAACACTTGGCTCCTGTTTAAAGAGGGTGAAACTTACAAATGCTTATGGGGCCCTCTGCTGGACACAAAACTGCATCTCCATATCAGTGGAGTACTGTTTTATGATACTGTTATTGTGATATATTTAGTCAGCAATCTTTTCTGAGTATATCCTGAGCATTAGCAGTAGTTTGAGGTCAGTGAACATTCATTAATTCATTCGTTCATGCGTTTTCTGTAATCACTTCATTCTGGTCAGAGTCACAGGTCAGGGGCCTACCTGGAATCGCTGGGAACAAAGCAGGAACACATTCTGGACAGGGCACATGTCCATCACAGGGGAACACACACACACACACACTCGCCCCGTCAGTCACACCTGTGGACAATTTCACAAAACTCACCACGTCACACACACCTATGGTCAATTTCACCCAGTCAACTCACACCTGTTGAGTTTCACCCACACCCTGTGACTCACCTATCAACGTGTTTCAGGATTATGAAAATCGTTTTCCTGCTAGCTTCTTACATCTTTTTGAGATGTGGAATCACTGCACTGTTACTGATCTTGTTGCTGGTACCTTGACCGGCATTGAAAAGGCATTTTCACTTACTGACTGACCTGACTGACTCCTATTGTTGAAATGTGCATGCCTTAGTTCAGTTAGTGAACTGTTCGTTCAGCCATATTTCACAGAAGGAACATAAGGTGGTACTACTACACCATCTGTTGTTAGTTCAGGCATATTTCACATAGCGTTTTTCCACCACAAGGAACTGGAACAGTTCCAGTTCATGAACTAAATTTGGAACCATTTGGCACATTTCCACCGACATAAACGGGTTTGACAACCAGAAAAATTTGTTCCCAGCTGGAACCAAAGATCAGTAGGTTCTTCAACACGAACCGTGGCTGAATAAAAGGAAATAAGACAGGAATCCGTTTGTGTGTGTTTCTGGGGCTGTGTTTGGAGTGACACCATGTGTTTTGGCTAGAGCTTCGGCCAAAGCTCAGCAGAACTCAGCAACATTTACACACACATTATATCTCACAGAGAGATTATTAGTCATGCCTTCCATATTTTTTGTACAACACAATGACGTAATAAAAACCACATGTAAACAAAGACATTGATACAAAGTACCAAAGCTTCTCCAGACCTTTCAATGACAAGGGTATGTATTTAGGGCTTTCCTGTTTTTGAAATACCAGAAACACCTTTGTGACAATGGCTATACGGCTAATGGCGGTCTGGCAAAACTAGGCCTGCCTAGATTCTCTTTGCTCGTTTTCAGATGACTAATCCTAAAGGATCCTAGTGTAATACTCTCACTTTCAGTCCCTTAACCTCCTCTTTCTCTCCATTAGAAACGGTACTTCGAACCCCCCGTGGCACAGACACCCTCCCCCTCCATCCTCCCACCATAGAGCTCCGGCACCGCTCCCGCTCACCCCACCATCCGGCACCCAGACGCTCGCCCGCTGACCACACACAAGCCCACCCCCAAGCTTCAGTGGAGGATGCCCAACAAATGTCTTCGCAGCTGCCCGACAGCAACAATCACCTCCCTGAGGACCTGTACCCATTGTCTGTGTCTCCCACCGCCCCCAATGGCCATTGTCCGGCAGGCCGAGATATTCAGCGGCCGGGCAGTCCGTCTCAGGAAGAGGCAGCACCCCCACGGGTCATCCAGTTGATGCCCAGCGCCATCATGCACCCACTGCTCCTCAGCCCTGGGCGTGCAGGGGTGCCGGGGGACTTTAGACATGGCCGACCAGCACCCCAAGAGAACGGTCGAGAAGGCAAGGGTCACCTCCTCCATAATCACCACCACCATGCTCCCCATCACGCCACTCACCATACCCTCAGCCTGGCTGGTCACCAGCAAACTCACCAGCTCCACCAGCAGGAAGACCCCCGCTACCGCAACCAGATCATCATGCCCGTCTCTTCTCCGGAGGACCAGAGCATGCCTATTGGACGCATTGCTGGTAAGACCTCACCTAGATGTTTATTACTGAACTTCACTAAGATCTTAGGTCCTAGAAACGACTTAACAACACCCTCTTTCACTAAAGTAAGAGGGAAGATTATGGAATACAAATGAATACACATTCATTTGGGAGTTTGGAGCCTACAGACCCACAGAATGTGAAATAAGACCATGCAGTGGGTCTGCAACAAAAGTCAGGATACAAGTCATTTTAAAATGGTGCTACATATTATGTAGCTATCCAGAACTTCAGAATATCCAACCTTCTTTCTTTCTGAGTCTTTCCAATCACAGCACTGGACCCTTTTATGTGACGGTGCAAAGAGGAGGTTAGACAGAGCAAAACAACATAATGAGTGCGGAGAAATAAGTGTTAATTAAAAAGAAAGAGAACTGAGCGATAACAGCTAAAAACCAGAGCTTCTGCTCCTCATTCCTCACTCTTGGGCTCTCACACTTAACTGAGCTGTGGCTCATTATCATTTAAAGGAACAGCGGATGAAACCAGTCGAGAATGCAGCCAGGGTGTTTGATCCTTGTGGTATTGTGACCAAAGTATGTCACAGACATTTCAAGGTTTATACTCTGCAGATAAAAACATTTAAGTAGCTTGATGGGACTGATTTATCCAGATGTTGGTGGATGTTTACAGCCAGTAGTGTTCTATCTAGACACATGGTGTATTGAAAACATTTGGACCGTTAGTTATATTATCTGATATTTGTAATGTACAGCAGCAGTGATTTCTTGAAGACTTCATTTACGAAGGTCTATCTCACACCTATAGGAATATATATATTTTTTTGTGTAACTGTACACTAAAGGGACAGGGACGGACATTTTGTTTACTGATAATTGCTTTCAGGTGAGAATAATGAACTTTTGTCTTTAGACTGCAGGCTTTTATGGGACTACGTGTATCAGCTCCTCTCAGACAGCCGCTATGAGAACTATATCCGCTGGGAAGACCGCGAAACCAAAGTTTTCAGAATCATCGACCCCAATGGCCTGGCTCGATTATGGGGAAACCATAAGGTATTTCATGCAGTGGGGTTTAATACTGCATCACTGTGTATTTCAGTGATTATTAGCAGATGGTATTCATAAATGACTTAATATCTGATCGGGGTCATGACTCTGTTCTGAAGCTTGTGTTGTGTGCTCTGCTTACAGAACAGGACCAACATGACATATGAGAAGATGTCAAGAGCACTAAGACACTACTACAAACTGAACATCATCAGGAAAGAACCAGGCCAGAGACTGCTGTTCAGGTGAGGGGGTTCTTTCCTAACATTTTTACTGCAGTTAATGCAGCTCAAGCCACTTAAAGTGAACATATCATGAAAATAAAAATAATTTGTTCGGTGCATCGTTGTTTGTGGGCTGCCTAAGTCTGAAAACATGGGATTAAAGGTGTCATTAAGGTTCTGTGCTATTTCTTACGTAAAGTAAGAAAATGCCTTAAAAGCAGAGTTTCTGCTCCCAGGCTCTCGCACAGAACTCAGGCTCATTCTCATTTAAAGGAACAGGCGCTGAAACTGGTGGTTCTGAACAGGGCTGTTAAACAAGGGGAGTATTCTTTAAGACAGAACTGCATTCACTTGTGGAAAAGGTCTATAAGATTTTTAATCTTATTTATTTTAAAGTATTTAATTCAGAAAATGCAGTCTTAAGTTACTGGGGTTTGTGATAAATGCTTTATATTTGGGGTATGGAAACGCAAAGAAACATTTAAATGAATTAGTTGTATTTCTCATGTGCATATGTTCACCACAGATTTATGAAAACCCCAGATGAGATCATGAGCGGACAGACAGACCGACTGGACCCTCTGGAGTCGGACACAGATGAACAGATATATGTGAAAGAGGAGTGCTAGGTCGAGCTGCACGTCCAGATGAACTCTTAAAGCCGTAGATGCCTCGACATTGTTTCGCTGACTTCAGCCTCAACCAAGCAGCCTGGACATTCACTTAGATTAACAGGGGAGCAGTCCTGAAGAGACACGGATATTTACTGCACTGTTTTCTACGCTGATTCTTGATAATCTTAATTCAGTTGTTTTATTTTATGGTCTTTGCTTCAGAAAAAGCCAACTTTAATACGACAATCATTTTAATGATAAATATTCTTCTTTTTTTCTTCAAAAATTTCTCTTGAAAATTTCTGCCAGTGAATGATTTTTGAGCTTTTCCATATGGACTTTTTGTTTGTTTTCTGTTAAGTGTGTATTGTACACGCACACATTTGCAATTTGTGTAAACCAGTCATTCGAGAGAATAATTCAAGAATAAATTTTAATGATTCAGTTGTTTCATTTTTAGTCAATATGCCACATCAGACAATAAAATCATACTTCATTTATAAATTTATACAGAACATTAGAAAATGTCTAAGTGCTGTGCTCAGGAGTATAATTAAAACACTTAAAAATAAAAGTATTATGCTTTGATGACTATAATTTTACACAGGACAAACTTAACCACAGCACGCTATGAATATGCTACATGTTTCTAATCTGGATATAAAAACCCCTATAAAGCTGCCATTCCTAATGTCCTCTGGAATGCTGTTTGAATGTTTAGGAGCCACATAACAAGGATTGTCCACCAACTGGAGATTCTGTCATCCACTTCAGGGAAACTCTCACACGAAGTGTATTCCTTTGTTTCTCCAGTTAAGAACGTACATTACTGACATACAGTACCAGTCAAATGTTGGGGCACACCCACTCAGGGAGGGTTTCCTTTGGTTTGGGCCATTTTCCACATATTGTGAATGTACAGTACCAGTCAAAAGTTTGGACACATCTCATTCAATGGTTTTACTTTATTTTTATATATATATATATATATTTTTTTTTTTACTATTTTCTACATTTTAAATGAATGTGGAAGACATTGAAACTATGAAGGAACACATATGGAATTATGTAGTAAACAAAAAAGCATTAAACAAACAGAATGTTTCATACTTTAGATTCTTCAAAGTAGCCCCCTGTTGCTTTGATGACTGCGTTACACACTCTCAGCGTTCTCTGAGTAACCTTCATGAGGTCGTCACCTGGAATGGTTTTCAGTGAACAGCTGTGACCTCGTCGAGAGTTAATTTGTAGAACTGCTCTCCACTTTAATGTGTTTGAGACTATAACTTGTGTTGTGCAGAGGTAGGGGCTGGTACACAGTTCTATACACTGAACAGCCCTGTTCCACCAGAGACTAAAGAGAAGAGGTGTCCAAACTATTGACTGGTACTGGATAATCAAACAAAACTCTATATGCAAGTGCTATGGTATGTTTTGGTATGCCAGTCATCAGCGAACACAGAGTAGAATCATTCCAGAGACAAGGGCTCAACCTTCAACAATGAAAAGAGTAAACCGTATAATCACAGCCTCTGAACTGTACGTTTTAAAACATAGTACATATTTTATATTGATTTTAGATACAGTATAGGGTTTTAAAGGATAATGGACTAAAATATCTCCTGAAATGAAGGGCATTCGTTGAGAGTTTGTCCCAGTTTTGTGCTTTAAGAGGGTTCTATATTAATCCTGAAATATATTTAAAATGTCCCTTTACACTCAAAGGTGATATTGAGGAGAAAATGTGTACATCAGGAAAAATAATTGTAGCAATAGAAGTTGTACGTCACGAATGAGCTTCAATCAAAAATTCAGCCTTGAAAATTTTCCAGTCTAAGGTGGGACAAAAGCTGAAAATATTTCATGCCGTCCTGAGAGCAGAGACACTCTGTATGTTTTCTCTTTGTTGAGGAGGAGAATGCAAAATCTCTGTTGTATGAGACAGTGGCTCACACAGCTTATCAGAAAGGGCAGTTATTGATAACTATTTGCCTTAAATTATGAGATATTATCAGAGGTAATATTCCATTCTTTGGGGTCCCAGGACCTCTTAACCTTGTTAATGCTGATAGTTTAACGTGCCTTTGACCCTCCGCAGCCCTTGCAGTCCTTAAAACCTCGCATCATGTCCCAAGGGTCGTGATCATGACAACAGACCGGGTCTGGGTTTTTTGGCAGCAGACTGATCCCAGCAGAGATGCTGAAAATCAGATACAGTGGCTTGGTGAACTTAGCATAAAATGTGTGAATGAGTTTGGCCTGGTCATATGTGATGTCATAGAAAGACAGAGAGCCTGCTGGCCAGTCCAGATATAGCCCAACTCTCCAGGGTGAATCATAAGGAAGTCTGGTTTTCACCCCATTATGAACGGTCTGCAGCAAAGGAAAGGGTATGGTCATTTCAATTGCCCATGACTTCTTGTTGTACCCTGGCTGACAAACTGTAAAGTACCCCTTCCTACAAATGTCCTTATAGGCCATCCCAATACTGGCAAGCCTTCCAAACCACTCCACCTGGAAGAAGTGGTGACCAGTAAAGCCTTCTCGACACATCACTTGGGAAATCATTTCAAATCTATCTGGGTGGTTTGGGACGGATAACTTGTCATGATTGCACCATGCTTTTTTGTCCCTCTTACACACCTTTACATCCTTCGAGGCTGTATTGGGATCCAATGTCACAGTGCATTCATCTGGGGACAGGAACGAACTTGAGTGAGACTTTGTGTAAACAAAATGGTTTTGAAAATCATAACATATCATATTTAGCAAGAAAATTCATACATACATTGCCGAAGCTTTTCAATTCCATGTCTCTCTCCATGTCCCTCTACACTATTGGAAAAACAGAATATCTTTCTTTGAAAATTTCTTAATAACCTTTAGTTAATTGCAGAGTAGCAATGTTTTGTTTGTTACAACAGACTCTTCTAACAATATAATATTTAACAAATGGTTTGGTTCTCAGTCCAGCAGTGACACTAAGAAATTTATAAAGTCCAGCAACACTCATTCGGGTTATTGGTATCTATACACACCATGAATCGCCATATATTCATTCATTCATTTATTGTCTGTAACAGCCTATCCAGTTCACTCACAACTACAGACACATCTGAGTCGCAATTTACCTACCTATGTGTGTTTTGGACTGTTGGAGGAAACCCACACAGTCACTCGGTTACAGACAGTCACTCAGAGCGGGGCTCAGGGTACGTGACAGCGTCACTACCTGATTTACCACCGCGCCCCCCAAATTGCCATATAAATCATTAATTAATTAAAAATCTGTAAGTGCTTATCCAGTTCAGGGTCGCGGTGGATCCGGAGCCTACCCGGAATCACTGGGTGCAAGGCAGGAAGACATCCTGAAGGGGGCGCCAGTCCTTCACAGGGCGACAAACACATTCACTCACACCTACGGACAACTTTGAGTCACCAATCCGCATACCAAAATTTGTTGTTTGGACCGTGGGACAAAACCCGAGCACCCGGAGGAAACTCACGCAGACACGTAGTGAATAAACCAAAGAGAAAAGATATTTAACTAAAGTTATTTAATGAGTAAAAAGCCAGACTCACGTTATTTTCTCCAGTCTGAAGGCTGGATCCTCTACAAGAGAGCGGAGTTCGTCAAAGCCAGATCCTTCCACTGCATTGTAGCTAAGGTCTAGTTCTCGCATGTGGGAAGGGTTTAAACGCAACGAGTTAGCCAGCGATGAAGCTCCCACTTCTGTGATGTCACATCTTGCCATTCTTAAAGAGAAAAACAAAGACTTTTTGCAGACAGTTCACCTAACTCTGTTCAACACAATAATCAATGTTTTCTCAATGAAAAACAACAACAAATATAATCAATGACTAAGTACTGTTCTGATGGTTCATTTTATAAAAATCAAGCACAACAACACAAAAGAACAACACCCAATCTGTCACTTAAATGTTGCCCGCGTTGTAATAATACTGCTGATAACTAGTTTTAATCATCTTTGCCCATTTTTTTATACTCACCTAAGAATCTCAAGTTTACAAGCAGAGTGGCCCAGTCCAGGTGAAAGTTGCTCCACTGATGAATCTTTCAGAACGTTAGCACTGAGGTCCAGCACTCTGAGGCTGGACGAGCTAAGAACTGAAGACAGAGCTTTGCAGACTTCACTCAAGGTGTCAGTAGCACTGTGTATAAAACAACAAATATGAGGAGCATTCAAAGGAATAACAAGAGATTTCACATTAGAAGAAAAATCAATGTCTGAAAATATTAAAATACTGGATTGCACAGAGGCATCACAGTGTCACAGCAGGTAGTGTCACAGTCACACAGCTCCAGGGCCATGGAGGTTGTAGGTTCGAGTCCTGCTCTGGGTGACTGTCTGCTTGTTCTTATATCATTCACATCGGGTGGCAGCCAGGTCGGATTTAATTCTATGGCTTGAGTTTGTTGTCTAATATTCTCAATTTTATTATTAAAAAAGTCCATAAAATCTTTACTGATGAGAGTTGCTGGAATTAGTTGTTCGGAACCTGCTTGATTTTTTGTAGTTCTGGAAAACACACTAAACAGTGATCTCGGATTATTATATGCTGAGCGAGCTTTAGTGAGGGCATTTCTATACTCTATAAGGCTGTCCTTCCAGGCAGAATGGAACACTTCCAGCTTGGTTGATCGCCATTTCCGCTCTAGTTTCCGTGATGTTTGTTTTAAAGTACGGGTTTTATCATTATACCATGGTGCGAGCTTTTTCTGTCTTATACTTTTATGTTTAAGTGGTGCTACCTTTTCTAAAGTAGATCGACAGGTATTTTCTAAGTAGTCAGTTAGTACATCTAGGTCCATTGGGTCTGATGGAGTGGGAACTGGTGTTGATATTTCTGGGAGGTTTTCTATAAATTGTAGGGCGGTAGATGGTTTTATTATACGCTTTGTAGAATAGCGAGGGGTCTTACATATATTATAGCTAAGACGTAGTTCATATGAAATTAGGTAATGGTCAGAGATTGCTGAGGATTGCGGTAAGATATTAATTTTGTCAATGTTAAGACCTAGTGTCAGAACTAAGTCTAAAGGGTGACTGCAGTAGTGTGTAGGCCCTGTTACATTTTGAGTAATACCAATAGAGTCTAAGATTGAGGTAAATGCCTTTTTTAGTGGGTCACTTTCCTTCTCAAAATGGATATTGAAATCTCCTACAATTATAACTTTATGATTGCAAACCGCTAGGTTTGCAGCAAAATCCCTGAATTCTTTCAGAAATTCTAAGTAAGGCCCTGGTGGTCTGTAAATGTTGCATAATAAAAATGCGTCCTTTTTTGTGACCGTATTTGTAATAATGGTGGAGAGAGCCTCAAAAGAAGTGAAGGTTTCACATTGTTTAAGACTAATTTCTAGGGTATTTTGGTAAATTACACATACTCCACCTCCTTTGCCTGATAATCTTGGGCTATGTAAATAATTATAGCCTAGGGGGGTGGCTTCATTTAGTGCTGAATATTCATTTGGTCTAACCCACGTTTCCGTGAGACAGAAAACGTTGAATTTATGATCACTTATATCATTTACGATGACTGCTTTTGAGTTTTGTGATGTTATGTTGAGTAACCCAAATTTTAGTTCTGAGGTGTTGCTGCTAGGTGTTGTGTATGATTTAATATTGATTAGGTTGCTGAAACAGGCTGATTTTGTTTTTCTACTTTTACATTTAGTTCGGGGGAAAGACACAGTCTCAATACAGCTGAACCTAGGTGACGCCTCAAGGCAGGTTCTGCGGCCTGGTCCCGGCTCTGGATTGTCAGCAGCTGTCTACACTACTCTGCTGACTAACTAAAAGACTATGTGCTATGCTGCAAGAAAGTAAGGCAGCACCCTCCCGCGTGGGGTGGATACCATCCCTACCTATAAGACCAGGCTTCCCCTCGAAACGTAACTAATTGTCTATAAAGCCCACTTAATTTTTGGAACACCACTTGGACATCCAGCAGTTTAACGCCGAAAGTCTGCTGTAGGCTTCAGCGCCACGCCGCATTGGTATGGGACCAGAGCAGATTACGGCATCGGACATCGTCTGGGCCAGTTTAATCACCTCTCTAATATTACCCTTAGTTACCTCAGAATGCATTTTCCAGTATGTTTTCCAGTATTGTGTGTCATCTGGCTTTATAGTTAATACTGAAATATAAGTGTGTTTTGCTCCATTTAACCTTGTCTTTGCGCTCTCACATCCAGCACTATGACTGGAGAGACTCAGAAAAGGGGTGTGTGTCGGAAAGCAGTCTGTCAGGAGCGAGGGGCGGATTGAAGGAGGCGGACGCACTCGCTAAAACACAGTATATTTAATAAAGGATGTAACAACACAACGAGACTAAAACAGAACGAAAACAAACGGAGCAAAGCAAGCTAAATAAAACACGGTGAACTAGACAGGGTAAGCGTGACAGACGGACAAACAGCGAAAACAACGATAAAGGAAAAGAGACGGGGAAAAGCTGAGGAGACAGACGGACAGACAAGAAAACACGACCGACATGAGAAAGGTGAACCAACGTGACTGAACAAAGGTGAAATGAGAAATGTACGACAAACAGGACGTGACACAAGAGGGCTTAAATACAGACACAAACGAGACACACCTGGACAGATAACGAGGACGGGCTGACACATGACACGGACGAGGAGGCGGGACGAGGGCGGAGACAAGGATATAAACAAAACATAGCCATGTGCGAATAAAGCACATGGCGGGGACAACAGACTGACAGGACGAAGGCGTGACAGATGCCCCCCCCAAGAACGCGCAACTCCCGGGCGCGTACTCCTAAACCCCCCAGGAGCTGGCACTGGAGAGGGCACGGAAAACAAGACAGGACAACAAACCAACGGGTGACAGGACTCAGGACAGGACGGGAACAGACACAGGAGCTGGGGACACGACAGGACCGAATATACGAGACGGGACATGGGACATGACAGGAGACTGACAAAGGGGGGCAGCAAGAGACGAGAACGAACTGGACAGGACAGGAGTGGACACATGGGACTTGACAGGGTTTTTGACATTGGACATGACACTGGATGGAAACAGGGACTGGACAGAAGACGGGACAGGTGACAGAACTTGGTGCTGGGACTGGACGGGAGCAGAGACTGGTGACAAGACACTGGACAGGATAGGAACGTTAGACTGGACAGGGGTACGTGACTGGACAGAAGACAGGACAGGTGACATGACACTAGACTGGAACGGAGACGGGACTGGAGACTGGACAGGGGATTGGAAGGGAAACTGGACCGGAGACAAGACAGGTGACTGGACATTGGACGGATACGGGAACTGGACGTGAGACAAGACAGAGGGTTGAAACGGGGACTGGACAGGACTAACAGGGGACTGGACAGGAGACAAGACAGAGGGTTGAAACGGGGACTGGACAGGACTAACAGGGGACTGGACAGGAGACAAGACAGAGGGTTGAAACAGAGACTGGACCGGAGACGGGACTTGAGACTGGACAGGGATTTGAAACAGAGACTGGACCGGAGACAAGACGGGTGACTGGACATTGGACGGATACGAAGACTGGACATGACTAACAGGGGACTGAACCGGGGGTTGAAACATAGACTGGACAGGGCTGACAGGGGACTGGACATGAGACAAGACAGAGGGTTGAAACGGGGACTGGACAGGACTAACAGGGGACTGGACATGAGACAAGACAGAGGGTTGAAACGGAGACGGGGCTTGAGACTGGACAGGGATATGTGACTGGACAGAAGACAGGACAGGTGACATGACACTAGACGGATACGGAGACTGGACATGACTAACAGGGGACTGAACATGAGACAGGACAGGGGGTTGAAACGTAGACTGGACAGGGCTGACAGGAGACTGGACTGGACTTGGTAGGGGAACAGGGACCAAGACGTTTACGGGGACAGACATGAATACAGTAACAGGGACCGGGACAGACACAAAGGCAGACACGGGTACTGGGACAAGGACAGAGACCGGAACCAAGACAGGGACAGACAGGGGAACCAATACAACAGGGGGGTGCCCAGGACTGGCTAATGTCTGTGGGACAGTCTGAGGAACCAGCCTGGGCACAGTTCTGGGAATCGGCCTCGAAGTCTTTCGGGCCAACCTACGGACATGGACAGGAGAGGCCGTAGCCACAGTCACGGGGACAGGAGCGGCGGGTGCCGCCATAGTCACGGGGACAGGAGAGGCCGTAGCCACAGTCACGGGGACAGGAGCGGCCGTAGCCACAGTCACGGGGACAGGAGCGGCCGTAGCCACAGTCACGGGGACAGGAGCGGCCGTAGCCACAGTCACGGGGACAGGAGCGGCCGTAGCCACAGTCACGGGGACAGGAGCGGCCGTAGCCACAGTCACGGGGACAGGAGCGGCCGTAGCCACAGTCACGGGGACAGGAGCGGCCGTAGCCACAGTCACGGGGACAGGAGCGGCCGTAGCCACAGTCACGGGGACAGGAGCGGCCGGTGCCGCCATCACGGAGACTGGAGAACGTGCGACGACGTCCACGGAGGCAGAGGAATCTGCGCCGTTGTCCACGGAGACTGGGGAACGTGCGACGACGTCCACGGAGGCAGAGGAATCTGCGCCGTCGTCCACGGAGACTGGGGAACGTGCGACGACGTCCACGGAGGCAGAGGAATCTGCGCCGTCGTCCACGGAGACTGGGGAACGTGCGACGACGTCCACGGAGGCAGAGGAATCTGCGCCGTCGTCCACGGAGACTGGGGAACGTGCGACGACGTCCACGGAGGCAGAGGAATCTGCGCCGTCGTCCACGGAGACTGGGGAACGTGCGACGACGTCCACGGAGGCAGAGGAATCTGCGCCGTCGTCCACGGAGACTGGGGAACGTGCGACGACGTCCACGGAGGCAGAGGAGTCTGCGCCGTCGTCCACGGAGACTGGGGAACGTGCGACGACGACCACTGAGGCAGAGGAGTCTGCGCCGTCGTCCACGGAGACTGGGGAACGTGCGACGACGACCACTGAGGCAGAGGAGTCTGCGCCGTCATCCACGGAGACTGGGGAACGTGCGACGATGACCACTGAGGCAGAGGAGTCTGCGCCGTCGTCCACGGAGACTGGGGAACGTGCGCCGACGTCCACGGAGGCAGAGGAGTCTGCGACGTCGTCCACGAAGACTGGGGAACGTGCGACGACGTCCACGGAGGCAGAGGAATCTGCGTCGTCGTCCACGAAGACTGGAGAGGCGCGCGTCGCGCTCACGAAGACAGGAGAGGCGCGCGCCGCGCTCTCGAGGACAGGCGCGGCTGGAGGCGCCGCGTTAACGAAGACAGGGACTTGTGCTGCTCGCCGGGCTCGCGCTGGAGCTGTAAAGGGTTTAGGGGGTTTCACAGGCGCACCCATTAGATCACCTCGAGGTGCGCCCCTGTTAGCCTCAGACCTCAGAGGTGAGGCTAACAGCCCCTACCCTTAACGCCCCCCCAAAAATTTCCCCGGACCTGAGGGGGTAATCCTCCAGCGAGGGGGGAACTCCAGCACGGTTCTTTCGCCGACTCCTACGACTCGCGCTGGAGCAATCACTCGACTCATGAATTGACTCATGAATCGACTCCTCCCGAAGGCGCTGAGCCACTGTGGCATGTATCTGTCGGAGCCGGCTACTCCATTCCACAGCCCTATTAAACGTATTTTCTGTGCTAGCTGCGTCCTTGTGGTCGTACATTCTGTCAGGAGCGAGGGGCGGATTGAAGGAGGCGGACGCACTCGCTAAAACACAGTATATTTAATAAAGGATGTAACAACACAACGAGACTAAAACAGAACGAAAACAAACGGAGCAAAGCAAGCTTAATAAAACACGGTGAACTAGACAGGGTAAGCGTGACAGACGGACAAACAGCGAAAACAACGATAAAGGAAAAGAGACGGGGAAAAGCTGAGGAGACAGACGGACAGACAAGAAAACACGACCGACATGAGAAAGGTGAACCAACGTGACTGAACAAAGGTGAAATGAGAAATGTACGACAAACAGGACGTGACACAAGAGGGCTTAAATACAGACACAAACGAGACACACCTGGACAGATAACGAGGACGGGCTGACACATGACACGGACGAGGAGGCGGGACGAGGGCGGAGACAAGGATATAAACAAAACATAGCCATGTGCGAATAAAGCACATGGCGGGGACAACAGACTGACAGGACGAAGGCGTGACACAGTCTTTGGGCACTCTGTAATGTTTCTCCTTTGAATGGTAGCATAAATGTAGAAATGACCTTTAAGTTTGTAATTTATTACTATTTGAAAAACGTATTATATTTCCCTAGCTGTTTACCCTGTTTAGCTCTTGTCAGTTCCTCTCCTCTTATGCTTCCCCTTGTACATCTAGTGCACCAGAATCTACTGTACTGGTCATAAATAATCAATACAGAACAATAATATATGTTGGTTATACTGATTTAACTATGCTGTAAGGTGATAGTAAGTGCTGCAATGTGTGACATAAGCTGTTTATGAGTACACCAACCTAAGTGTTGAGGTGTCATGTATGGATTCTTTCCGCCACCAATCTACTTTAACAAGTATCAGTGTCTCCAGTTTAAACTGAGGGTCCTTCAGCAAAGAGCAAAGCTGCAGAAAAACTTGAAATCCAGGTGTGCTGTAACTCAGGTCCAACTCCCTCAGGTGAGAAGGGTTTGCATGAAAAGCCGAGATCAGAGCAGCACATTCTTTGTGTTTCATACCACAGTCGGCTAACCTGGAAAAACAGAGGAGCAAAAACGAGAGGCAAATTTAAACATTTAAAATTCCTATATTTTTATGCTTGTTTAGAACCTGCCATTGTTTTTCTACCAAGAGCTGCAGGCTGAGGCACATTTTTGAGCTACAGTATTGTTCCTGCTGCTTTTTTGACACGTTGCATGTGTAACTATTACACCTCTGGTCTAATAACAGCTTTATATACATATTTTACAATCTCAGATTTCACCTGCAATTCTTACATGCCCCAGTTAGGTTCCCACCCCCCAATGTCAATAACTCTGATCCAGACTATGAGGAGACCTGCATGTGTGAACTAAAATCACATACACAAAGAAACCCACACCTGTTCCCCCCTTCAGTGTGATGCTTCTCTAGAACCTTTACACGAGTTTCTAGAAAGAAAAAATAATTTAAAATCGTTACTGTATGTTGTATCTGCAAAGTCAATGAAAGTCATTTTATTTAGTGACCTACCTCAGAACCCTAATTTGGCAACATGGGTCACTTAACCCCTGAGACAGCTGTAAAACTGCACTCTCACTCTCACTGCTAGTAAAGTAGCCAGTGCTCAGGTCCAGTTCCTTCAGACGGCAAGTACTGCTGCTGAGAGCTTTGGCCAAGGTCTTAAAGAACTCTGTTGTGAGACTTACTTTGTTACATAATCTGAGGAAGACAGAACATATTTCAACACAAGCAAGGCATTTAGGTTTAAAAAAGGAGTCTTTAGTCAAGAAAAAAGTATTATTTCTTTTGTAAGCATTTTTAAAACTCATCCCTTTACTTACACAAGCTTCTCCAGATGACATCTAGGGTCCACTAAGATTTTTGTCAGAACTTCCATTGTCTTATCTGTTGGTGAATATATACGGCTTAATTTCAGCTCTCTAAGGTGTACTGGATTAGACAGAAGTGCTGAAAGTAGCATGTCAGAGGCAGAAGAATAACGCGGTGTTCTAAAAATAAAAAGAGAATTAAGTGAATGACAATTTGTGAGTGAATAAATGCACAAGTGTATAGTTAGTCTTTAAAATAATCTGCATTTAGTCACATTTAAATCCAGTTCTCCTTTTATTAATGAATTCTTAGGTGAAGAGAAACTATTAAATCTCTTGTACAGTGCCTTGCGAAAGCATTGAAATCTTTTGAAAGTACTCTCTTTTACTGACAAAATGGTGAAAATGGAAAACGGAGAAGCGTTCTGAGTGAAAATGATACAAACGAGAGCTCCTGCTCTTCACTCCTGTATTTTGGGGGAATTGAGCTGTGGCTCATACCAATTTAAAGGAACAGACTCTGAAACTAGTTTGTTTTAAACAGGGTTGTTTAGACGAGGGGAGAATGCTGCTGTGGTGTTTGATCCATGTGGTGTTTAGACCCAAGAATGGCACAGACATTTCATTAAGACTCCAGAACCATGTTCACTTTTGGAAAGTATTGTATGCTCTGTTTAAGGCCCAGTCAAAGACCAGACTTAAATCAATTTGAGAATCTGTGGCACATTTGTGTTATGGAATGTAAAGCTGAAACTGCAGCAGAGGTTTAATTTCTATTTCTTTACAATAACCTTGTGATAGAACAAATAAAAATACAACAAATACACGACAATTCAAATTAGACAATAATGAATCATTTCCAATCCTGGGTCTTTTCATACTACTGCAGAACACTCAAAGTGATTGAAAAATGAGGAAAGTTGTTTTGGGAGGAGTTAGTTTTTTGTATATTTTATTGGTTTGATAATTAAAAACTCCTTTATTGTATTTTGTTGTGTATTTGCTGACTGAGTCCACCAGGAGCGCTGAAGTAAGTGTAAAATCAAAACAGCAGTACAACATTACATCAGTAGGGTAGACTTTATTTGACTATGCTAAGCTAAAGTGCTGGGTCATTATACTTTAACCGACTGAGAGAAGAAATAAGGTCTTCACCACTTATTAATGTAATATATTTGTTTAAACGTCTGTATTAAAAACATTTTTGCACTTTTTGCGATTACTTGATGCCTCTTGAAACCAACATATTGGGAATGTAATTAATCATCTTACCTGAGGACCTCAACTTTGCAGTTGGCACTTTTCCAACCTAAAGATAACAAATAAATGTTCTTTTCATTTAAGTTGCTTTCTTCTAAATCAATTTCTCTGATGATGTTTGATGGTGATCTCAGAGCAGAAGCGAGCAACATCCAGCTCAGGTCTTTAAACTCACAGAGTCTAAGACAAAAAAGACAAAGTGAAATACAGAATAAAGAGTTAATCATGTAAGAACAGGAAATCATTACTGGTCCCTCAATGCCGGCTTAGTGCAGTGTTGCGTTTTTAAGAGTGTATTAAAGACATATATTGAAAAGATTGTAATTATTAAAACAGCAACTTCTTACAGAATAAAACAAAGTGAAATATAACCTTTACTGTGGAAAGGTACCTAAAAGTGCATTTCTGCCTTTATTTTAAATGGCAATTTATGACATGTCCTGCAATGTCCCAGTTGATGTCATGTGGAGTAACCCTTAAACAGTTTTGACCAACTGCAGTGCAATAGGATTATAACATTATTTACCATGATACGACCTACCTGAGAACTCTAGAAGCCTTGATAACTGGCAATAACCTCACAAAAGCCACGTTTGGTTTGACATATTCCCTGAAGTCAAAAATTCTCCGCTGATCTTCAGAGTTCATCATGGTTTTTGCCAAAGCAGACCACTCTGAAGGTGTGTGGTCCTCTTGTACATTCCCTGGGCTCTGGCCTTCACTTTCACTTACAGTGTAGGACACATTCAATTCATCGAGACAGCGGATAAGATTTAGAGATGCATTCAGAGATGAGCTGTTCTTAATTTTCTTGAATACGTAGGGGACGATGTTCTCTGAACTCATTTGTGGACAGGAATCAGGAAGAAAACATGACAAATGCTTGTGGCTGGGCCCTGCAGATATTCCAATTAGGAAGAGGAGGAAGAAATCAAACTGGCCTTCTTTGTTACTGAGTGTTTTATCAATGGCCCTTTTTAGCATATCATGTGGTGACTTTGTTGGTTGTGATGAACATTCTGCTACTACTTTCAGTATACGTTTAAACACATTACTTTTGCTGGGCTCATAATTCATAACCACATACAGTGCAGAGAGATATGCCTGAATGCTCTCGTGTGTAAAGTGGTATGCATTTCCTTGAGTTAGTTCTTCCTCTTTTAAAAACATGGGCCATTTTTGAGAGAGTCCAGCTGCAGCTGATGGGGCTACATCACTCTTGTTTAGGTCATCTTCAAAAACCGTTAAACCTTTCTCCAGTGTGTGCCACGCCACTTTGCCTAACTGCAGCATCTCCTCAGCAACAGAACCCATCAGGTTTGTATTTGTCTGTAACTTCCTTCTTCTCAACTGTATGAGCTGGAAATGTGAGTACAGCTCTGTTAAAGTCAGTGGTAGCTCTGTGCAGCTTGCGTTTGTCATCAGTTCTTTTAGAACCGTGGCAGCGATCTGACAAAACACTGGGGATGAACGCATGAAGTACAGAGTAATTGACGACTTTATATGGATGACGGCTCTTGCAGCCACACTACTGTCACCAACAGCTCTTTTGACATATTCTTCCCACTCTACATCATCCAGACCCTGAACCTCAACAACCCGCTGCACATATTTGGAAGGGATTAAATCAGCTGAATCTGATGTCACCAAGATCTGGGCTTCTGGAAATAAATCCCCTCTCAGAAGGTTTACCAGTAGTGCACTCAAGGACATATTTTCTGCTGGATTACTACAAGATGTTGTGTGCCAGAAGTTCAGTTTGAGTCTACACTTGCTCAGATCATCAAGCACAAAGAGGACTTTGGAATGTTTGAGAGTCTCGATGTTTGAGAGATCCGGAAAGAACAAATTCAAAAGCTGTATCAGGCTGCATTTCTCCAGCTTCACTGAGCTCAGTTCTGGAAGACTGAAAGGTAAAACGTAAGTGATGTCCTGGTATGTTCTGCCCTCTGTCCAGTCTAAAACAAACTTCTTCACAGCAGTTGTTTTACCAATCCCAGAGATCCCTTTCATCAAAACAGTTCTGACCTCTTCACCGGTGCTGGGACATGGTTTAAAGAGGTCTTCAGGCTCAATTACATCCTCATCTTTAAGAAAATCATGAACGCTGCCTTTCAGACCTTGTATAACTTCTTCAGTTCTGATTCTTTCATCTGTCCCCTCGAATACATGTAGTTTCATTGGAACATAGCAAGCGGTTTCAAGATCTTGGTACTTCTTCTTTAATCTTTCTCTCAGAAGATATCTGAGAGAGGGGGGGTGTTCTTGAAGACAGTCCTCACTAGAAAACAAAGTATATCATATAAAATACATTAAAGCTCATGAATAAACCTAATAAAAAAGGTGTTGACTTGCTGCGTCCATAAATAAGATTGTCCAATAATTTTGTGGTAAGATCTGAGCCGACAAAATTAACTGAAATATTACCTCATTGGAACACACTGGGACTCATCAAGACATGCCATTTTTTTGAAGACAAACAGTCAATCCACTCTTGTATCTGTTCATAACAATCAGAAAAAAAGAATCAGTGTGAACTCAACTATTCTAACAAAGCAGCACAAGTAGCATCAGTGCACTGTGGTAATCAAGCTCAAGTGAACTCAACATTTCTGTTCCAAGTTATTAACACCAGTGCTGAAACTACATGAATCAGGCTTTACCCTCAAACAAAAACCCGAGTGCGGTGAGCATAGTATCTCTGGAACTTTGTACAAGACGGAACACACCAGGACCATGACTGACTGGGTATTATTTATGTGCCGTAGCACTACAATGACATGAGTGCATAACATAACACACCCCACCAACAAAACCATGCTTGCTCTGTACTGCTCCTGACCATAAAAGGAAAACAAGGTGGAAGGGAACTAACTATGTATGCTGAGAAACAGCTGGATAACACTGTGAACTACTAAGCGTTCCTGCATGGCCAGTGGAGCTGATAAAATGGACACAGTGTAGATAAAAGGTCCAGTGATCGTTTAGTGTATAAAGTGATCTTATCCGTCTTCTTTAATTATCATCGTCATGCACAGCTCTCAGAGCAACTTCACACCCAGTGACACACGCCTGTGAGGGAGATGTGTGGGATTAAGTCCTACACAGTTAATGCTGCATCAGATCAAGCGCTTATGCTGATTTTTAGAGTTTCTCTCTGCTGTTATCTTCTTTTGTCCCCGCTTTACTTAATGGCGTCATAAACAGATTCGAGAAGAAGACACAAAAACAAAAATACGAGGGCTAAAAATATGGCTAAAAACGGGGGGCTATTAACGTTTTTGCGTTTTTCCGCCAAAGGAGGTTTTTTCGATAACGAAAAAAAGAACAACCTGTAAACCACAACACACACAACACACTTTGTAAGAAACATGGAAACGTACTGTGGTCTGACCTGCTATGAAACGCTCCTCTGGTTTGTGTATGGCAGTGGTATTTGTGCCGGGGCTGTGTCCAAATAATTCACATTCTCCTAACGTTTCTCACTTGTTCTGTCTGATCTTCGCGCTGACATTATAAACAGGAAACAGTTATCCCGATGTTTACAATGGCCAGTCCTCTCACTTTCTGGTCTTCCAGTGAAGGAGAGACTGCGCAGGCGCCCGCATGACACGAGTCTCCTCTAGTGATGGGAATTTCGGCTCTTTTTGGGGAGCCGGCTCTTTTGGCTTGGCTCTTCATAAAGAGCCGGCTCTTTCGGCTCCTAAATGGCTCTTTGTTTTACCACTTATTTCCACTTGTACAGAACAATATTACCTACATTTTACATGACTATATGGACAAAATAATATAGTTCAATATTAAAAATAATAAATAGTGTTGCAATGGCCAATTGTTTTTATGGCTGTCTTGTAATAACTCACTGATTGCACTCACACATTCCATTGTATAAATAACTGGATTTTTATTTAAACACCTTAATATAAAAATACTTGTAAATATAGCCAATGGAACCCAAAAGGTAGGTATTACAAAATAGCTTATTAAATTAAATAATCATCCATTTCTGGGTAATAAAATAAATAAATACAAAGTGCAAAACAGCAGCATTCAACGGTAGTGATTAAAACAACCACAACTGTCAACAAACATTTAACTGATTTAGCATTTTCTTCAACTATTTTTTGGAAGGCAGATTGGCATTCAGGAAAACTAAGTGCCTCAGCTCGGAGGGTTGGAGGGTTGCATCTTGCTTGTTGTTCTCTGATTGGTTGAATGACAAGCCTTAGAAACAAATGACTCGATCTTAGACGGGAATCGGCTCTCATCGTTTACTTATAAGAGCCGGCTCTTTGAACCGGTTCGTTCGCGACCGACACATCACTAGACTCCTCCTCCGGGGTGTATTTTGCGGGGATTTACAGGAGTGAGAATAGTCTTAAATTGTAGGATTGTTGGAGATGAACTGCACCTCCCCTTGGTGTTCAGCGAGAGTTGCGGTTTGCAGTTGGGCGGGAAGGATAGAAAAGAGCCGTCAAGACTGACAGTACCCAGCAAACACACAACGTTGTCTACTTTCTTACAACGTTGCTACAACGTTGTCAAAAGGTGGAACTGATTACGTTGTCACAACGTTATTATTAAATAATGTTGTTTTATGGTAAAATTACGACCTATTAGCCACTTTGAAAAAAAATCCACAGAGTTCAATAACGACATAATTTTATCAATACTATTATTTCAGACAGAGGTTGACTATGGTTGAAATAGAAGTTAGACACGGCTTATAGAATTGTTGGGTGCACTTGCGCATGCGTTTGGTTAAACCCGTGCTCGTCAGGGAGCTGGCAGCGCGAGCAGCTAATTGTGGTTTGAAGCGTTTTTTTAACGGATTCTTCAGCGGAGCCGTAGATCGATACACGGACCCTCACAAACTCTAAGTACAAAAATAATTTATTTCAAAAACATTTGACATTTGAATACAATTAATTTAATGTATTTAATTAATACGTTGGCTATTAAATGTGAGTTATAATCATGGTTAAGCCTTAGCTGCTCTTTCAGTAACATGCTAGATTAGTGTTAGCTGCCAGTAAAGTTACCTCAGAATTTAAATTTCCATATCCCATGAAAAGTGATGTTTATTGTACTATGATTATTTGTTTATTGACAAAAATGCAAACCAAGAGGGATGAAGACTGATATGACCAAAAATAATTTAGTAATGTTATTTATTACGTTGGATATTACATAAACAAACAACATTTTTGGACTTTTCTACCACAAGCAACGACTCTTTTCTCAGTCACAAAACTTAACTTGTGCTATGTGTTCTTTATTTCAGATTGCTAGCTATATTTTTTACCTGTTTGCATATTAACACAGTAAGTAAGATTTTGATGAAACTGTATTACATGAGCACACAAGCTCTTATTTTATTGGTTATTTTATATATTATTATATATTACATTATATAATTATTATGTCAATATTATATATTATTTTATGTCATTGATTCTGTAAATGTGTTCTTTTTGTGTCTATCTTTCTCTCTCTCTGTGTCTTTTTCTCTAACCCCTCTTCAGGTTTAAGCTGAGTTCCAAAAGGATACCCAGTATGGACCTCAAAACCTCCTTTACGACACCTCATGATACACATACAGCCACACTAATCAAAATGTACAGTGTAAAGACCAGAGACAAGATGAGAATTCTCTTTGAAATTTACAGCTTGATGACCAGGTGATTATGGGTAGATATAATTTAGTATATAGAACAAAACTGTTCTTAAGTAGGGAAATCTACTTAAGAGAGAGAGAACTTCTTAAGTAGGGAAATCATCCAACATTGCTGGACACATGCTCTTCAGTATCTAAGGTGAACATCCCTGGTTTACAGTAAACTGAGTTGTACTCTTATTCTGTAGTTGTGCACTTTATATGTGATTCTCTTCCATCTTGTAAACAACAGACACAGAAGGACTACATCTCTACCAACAAAACTTGATAAGGACCTTCCCACTTAGCTTCAAGAGCCATTCTTTGAGGTTTATGCACCATTATCCATTGGCCTGGCACTAAACTATGTCCCCCCTGAGGTGGCTCTTCTCATGCATCATGAACTTGATGTTCTGCTTGTCGAACCGCACTACTAAGAGCTTCACAGTATTCAATCAGGATGTCAGAGGTCAAGTGGGCATCAGCTTTGTGCAGATATTTCCCTCATAGGGACATTGGTCGTCCAGTAATCACCTCAAATGAGCTCAAGCCACTTTCCTTGTTATGAGTAGCACGGATGCTACAAAGTACTGCTGAAAGGCCTTCAGTCCATGGAACGCCTTCCTGATGCTTCTTTGACAAGCGTTCCTTGATGACACGGTTCATTCTTTCCTTCTGCCCTGAGGCTTGAGGATGGTAAGGACAGTGAAGTGCCCAACGGATATTTAGCATTCTGCTTACTTCACTATATACCGTGCCTGTTAAGTGCGTTCCTTGATCAGAATCAATTTTGTCTGGAAGGCCCCGTCTTGGTATGATGTCTTTCACCAGCACCTTCGCTGTGTGGGTTGCCGTTGCCCGTCCCGTTGGAAAACATTCCACATATATCGAGAACTTGTCCACAACCACTAAGACATCTTGAAACCTTCCACATTTTGGCAGAGTGATGTAATCCATTTGAAGATGTCTGAATGGACCAGATGGAGCGGGTGATCCCACAGCAGGAGTTTTCACTCTTGTGCCAGGATTGTTTTTCTCACATGTTGCACAACTTTGAAGAACATAACGTGCTTGTGCTCTAAACTTCGGGTTCCACCAGACTTGATTGAACCGTTGAGTCATTTTGTCAACCCCCACATGTCCCAGCGAGTGAATCTGAGTTGCTAGGTAGGGAAGCAGACATTTCGGAGCCACTAGACGTGTCCCATGTCGCCAGATGGCATCTTTATGAAACTTGATACCATTCTCCATCCAGCTCCAGACTTCCTCTCTTGAAGCATCCTGTTGCATCTTCCTTGTCTTGTTCGAGTTTAAGATGACAGACTTTGGTGTTGTCTTTGTGTTTCCATTGTCATTGGCGCCATTTTCGTTGTTGGCGTCTCCCTCTCTGGCAGTGAGTTTTGCAGCGGCATCTGCTAGTGCAGTTCCTCGAGCTGTAGATGTATTTTCTTTTGTGTGTGCTTTGACCTTTAATATTGTGACTTCTTTGGGCAATCTTAATGCTTCCAAGAGTTTTTAGACCAATTTTCCATTTTTAACTGGCGTTCCTGCAGCGGTTATCAAACCACGCCATTTCCACAGTTGACCAAAATCATGGACGACACCGAAACCATAGCGGGAATCAAATGTAAATGTTGGCAGTATGGTCTTTCGCCAGTTTACATGCTTCAATCAGCACTTTCAATTAAGCTTGTTGAGCTGATGTTCCTGGTTGCCTTTTGCCAGGATATCCACTTCGGATGTCACATCCAGCTCGTCTCACCCCATCTTCAATTGTTGAAGATCCGTCAGTGAATAGAGTGAAGTCAGCATTTTGCAAAGGAATTTCTGTGATGTGCTGGTCCACTTCCAGTGTTGTTACAACTTCTTCGCACTCATGGTCGTCAGCCTATCCAGGCGTCATCAAAGTGGAAGGGTTGGATACACTGGCCCTTTCGATGATAATGCTGGGTGCTTCCAAGACTGCTAACCAATTTCCCCATCTACTTGACGTTACTTGAGTGGCTTTGCTCATTGTCAACATGAACAGCATGAGGACATTTCACTGTTAGCTTTTGATCAAGCACCAGTCCAGCCATCATTTTTACTGTCAAAAAAACTGCTTGGGCGGCTCTCAAACATGGCCCAAAACCCAGAGCTACATGGTCCAATTTTGCTGAGTAATAGCCCACTGGACATTGCTCACCACCATGATCTTGTGTCAATATGGCTGTCATGAAGCCACTCTTTTCATTGACAAACAGAGTGAATGGCCTCTCGATGTTAAGGATACCCAGTGCAGGTGCTTCACACAGGGATTTCTTCAGCACTTTAAATGCTGATTGGGCCTTGTCATCGAGGACAATTCTCTCCTTTGGAAGAGGATTCCCTTGAAGGAATTCAAACAGTGGTTGAGCTAATTCAGTGTAGGCATCCACCCATGCACAGCTATAATTGCATAGGCCCAAAAATGATCTCAGCTCATGGATAGTTTTTGGCTCTGGTGTTTCATGGATTGCTTTGGCTTGATCTGGAGTGATTGCTCTTTGCCCTTGTGTAATTTTCTGTCCCAGATAGATAACTTCTTTCTGCATAAGTTGGGCTTTTTCCAGGCTGGCTTTGTGGCCTTTGCTGCCCAAGTAGTTGAGAAGGGCTTTAACGTCAGCTTTGTGCTCACCTTCTTTTTCGGAAGCAATCAAAATATCATCCACAAATTGGATAACAACTGATGTTATGTTGGGCATGTCTGAGGATCTTAAATGTGTTTGCAGAGCTTGGTGGTACAAAGTTGGGCTGTTGTGAAGACCTTGTGAAAGTCTTGTCCAGGTGTACTGTTGACCATTGACAGAGAAAGCTAGCCATGGTTGTGACTCTTTGGCAAGTGGGACTGACCAATAGCTGTTGGCCATATCGATGACCGAAAACCACCGATGTTCAGGCTTCAAATTGTTGAAGATTGTCGAAGGATCGGCCACAAGAGGTGTTAGCTTTTCAATGCATTTGTTAGCTTCACGATAATCAATTGTTAGCTGCCAGTTTCCGTTAGCTTTCCTGTTAGATACATTTTGGGTTTTGATGAGAACCCCTTGAGCTTCCAGCTGTTGAATGATTGGTTTGATACCAACAACTGAATCTCTGGTAATTGGGTATTGTCTGGTGCAAGGTGGTTCTGTTCCAGTCAGATGAACTCATTTTTATCTGTGGACCAAATTTGGTGCTCTGAGAGATCATTTTTCTGTAGGCTTCTCAAATGCCAGGTGACCTTGCCTTCTTCAATACACAGAGTTGAGTTCAATTGCAGCAATACATCCAAGCCCAGTAGGAAACAAAGTCTTTTTAACGCTCAAATTTCCACCACCAGCTGCCGTAGCTTTAATGCAGTCATTGGTTAATGGTAGGTTGAGTTGTTTTGCAAGATCTGAAGTGATTATTGTTATTTCAGTGCCAGTATCTAAAAGGAAGTTGATGTCATGATTGTTGATAGTTGCACACACATAAAAGCCATCTGCATTTTGTTGTAAGGCTGCTAGCAGAGGCTGCAGAGAAAGATCATCTAGTTTCCCTGAAGTGCTGAATTCATCAGGGTTTGCCTCTGCTCTGGAGACAGTTGTTTGACCTTTCCAATAAGGTCGTCAAGTCCTGAATCATCGGAAGTTGCATTTTGTTGATCTTTGAACTTCTTCCTACATTCTCTTTCCCAATGTCCTTGTTTTCCACAGTAATGACAGTTTCCGAATTTCTTTCCTTTCTTGTTGGAAAAATCACCATTATCTCGATTGTCTCATTGTTCTTGTGATTTCCCTTTACTTCTATTGAAGGTCCATTGAGCTTCAGAGAGGGGTGGCTGGGTGGCGCAGCAGGTAGTGTCGCAGTCACACAGCTCCAAGGACATGGAGGTTGTAGGTTCGATTCCCGCTCTGGGTGACTGTCTGTGAGGAGTTTGGTGTGTTCTCCCAGTGTCCACGTGGGTTTCCTCCGGGTGCTCCGGTTTCCTCCCACAATCCAAAAACACACGTTGGTAGGTGGATTGGCGACTCCAAAAGTGTCCGTAGGTGTGAATGTGTGTGTGTCTGTGTTGCCCTGTGAAGGACTGGCGCCCCCTCCAGGGTGTATTCCTGCCTTGCGCCCAATGACTCCAGGTAGGCTCTGGACCCACTGCGACCCTGAATTGGATGAGCGGTTACAGATAATGAATTAAGAATGAATGAACGTGCTTCAGAGCTCTAATTCTCACTTCTTGAGCCATCTCAATAGCACATGCCCATTGTACAACATCTCCAAACCTTCTGGTTTGTTCATTCCGTCCTGTTTTTGTTTTCAGGGCAACAGCAATATCTGGTCTCAAGCTGTTGATAAATCCGCTCCTAAGGGGAGGGACAGTGACTTCATCCAGAGAGTCTGACTCAGCAGGTACCAGCATGCTCTAACCATATTTGTTTAAATCTTTATTCATAGTCTCTGACTGTTTCATTTACATTCTGTGTACATTCTGCAATTTTGTTCCAGTCGATCTCTTCTGGTTTTAGGGCTATCAGAAAGAGTCTGATGAATTCCCATCCTTCATCACAACTTTCCTCCGTGGTTCCTACAACATGATTCACTTGATCACATAACTCTGTCCGCTCTTTGTTTTTCAATAGGACAGACAAGATCATCACATCATCAAAAAGATGCAGACGATAAATATGCTTCAGGCGTTTTAATTCGTCCCATGCTTTTCTTGGGCTTCTATAAATATTTGTTTTTGACCACTTGTCAATCAAATCAGGAGTGGGAGGTTCATAATAGTACCTGATTTCATAACAAGCCTTCTTTCACCTTTGAACTTGTGGTCTAGATGCTTGTTCTAATCCTTCATCCCGTTCTTGTTTTGCCTGGGATGAAGAATCTCCTCCAGCATCTTCATCAGCCTGGTTAGGTTGAGGTTTTGGTTGAGTACCAGTTTCATCACTTTGAACTGTGACCTTTTCACGCTTTATTTTGATTGGAGCTAGTCTTTTAGCCTTAGCATCAGATTTGATTGGTTTAACTTTTGCTGAGGCTGTGTGACCGTGAGAACTGGGAACTGGATCCTCCTCAGATGATTCAGAATCATTTTCAGTGTCAGTTTATTCATCATCTGAAACTGAATCTGAATCACTTTCAACATCAGCACCAAAAGCCATCTCAGCTGTTAGTTCCCGATGCTCAGAGGTTGCTGCCTCAGCTTGTTTAAGTTCCTTAAATGGATACAATGTTTTCTGATGTGTCTTTTTTGCTCCACCCTTTGAGGGTGGTTCCTGAGCAGTGAGCTTGTCAGGCATTTTGGATGCAGCAACCACCAAGATTTCAGCTCTCGTTTCAACTGAGAAAGTTCTGATTCCAGCCTGTTAACGTCAGTGACTAGCTCATTTTTTTCAACATTTTCTGAGTGAACCTGTCCTGCCAATGCAGTAATCTTTGCCTGTTCTGCTTTGATTGTATTTTTCAGCCGGTCATCTCGACAACGACTCATGTGAAGTTGAATTTTAGCTGCAAGCAAAACATGTAAAGCATCTTTAGCGGCACTATTAGACATGCGCTGTGACTTTCCAAACACTCGTTTGATGTCTTCTAATCCCCAACTCCCATCTTCTTTCTGACTGATGGTGTATTTATCACGAATGTTTTCACACTACTCTTTCCAGCCAAACCTTGCATCAAAATATTGGCTTATACATTCAAGCATCTCATCTATTGAAACTTCTGGAGGTGCAGAACCATGTTTCTCAGTAGTTGGTCTTTCAACAACTTCAGAAACTTTGTTTTCTTGCATTTCAACTCTGCCCTGCTCTATTATAGTTAACACAGAGACAAACGCACACACAAAGTGAGGGAGTCAAAAAGGGAAGGTGAAAGATAAGACTTGCTGAGAGAGACTAGAAGGCCGTTTAAAGCGATAAAATGTGCAGAACATATTAATTTAGCCTCCCTTTTTCTCCATACCACTGAGACAAACACTTATGGAATAATTTGGCTAACGCCACAACAAACAGAAAAAGACTTATGTATTTACAAAGAAAGTAGGCTTAATTTTTACAAGTATTATACTCGAGTCATTTCCAGTACCCCATGTGAGGAAGAAAACCACAGTTAACGCTTTCACGTTGAACAGCAGCCTTAGTCAAATTACCACTTTCATGTTGAACAGCCGCCGTAACTAAATTCTATTCACTTCGAAGTCATGCCAACCACCTAAGCTGTTAATCAATCCTTGGGATATTAAATGGGATAAACTGCTAAATGGGATAAACATTTAGCAATATTTTTCAAACGTCTACAATCTTACTCCAATAACCTCATTAACCATAAAACCTCATAAAATGTAGTTAACGTAGCATGAAATAAGTTTTAATAATTAACCATTATTTGATTATTTCCTCCAGCAAGGATAGCACCATTCAACTCACCACTGCGGCGTTTGGACAGATGTATCTGTTTATGGGCCCTTTGTCTCACACAGCACAGCAGGTGTTGGAAGTCGGCACAGCTTGCAGCTCAAACTTGACTTTGGTCTTTTTCAGAAGATGAATCTTGATTCTTGAGGTAAAGGCTCCTGGCTGGCTCGCCAATTATTGGATTAAGGTGTTGGTTGAGGTTGTTGAGAATGAATTAGACAGAATCACACCCGTGTGAAGAGAGTAAGGATTAAGCCACTTACTATGTGTGTTATTTGGTTGAGAATTATGTAAAACATGGCTGTCTGAATGATAATACTTAACATATGTGTTAACATATATAATGTTTTATAGTGCATAAGTATGATTCAGAATTCTGGGATGGTCAGGAATCGTCTTCAAGTCTTTGTCTTGTCAAATGTCATAAATTTTATGTGATGTCACTACCAAGGTACAGGAAACAGCCAATCAGGAGCAAGAGAGGCTCCAATCCTCAACCCTGAGGACCAATTGGGTATTAAAGGCGGGTTTTCTAATTTGGTTCCCTCCAAATTGTGCCTTATTCATACACTAGTATTGAAATAAAGTCTGTGGCAAGAGTGCTCATAACAATAGGACCTATAAGTCTGGTTCACGCTGTATATGTGTCTCCTATTGAAAACATCCCTTTCCTTATTCGGCAAGGACCTGCTCAACAGGCTTGAGCCACTGATTGACTTCAAGTGTTTGAATATCTGGGCCCAGGTTCACAAACCCCTGCCTATCTCACACTCACATAATCTTGAAGCTCAGTCCTATCATCTAAACACCAGGTCCACAGAGAATATCAACACCTTTCATACTCCAACAGTGACAAAGAATGCCATGAGCCAGAGAATCTCAGCTCATGATGAACAAATGACTGTCCAAACAATAACAGTTCCTTTTCCTAACACCCATTTGAATCCCAAATGGCCTCGGGAAAGAGATAAATTAAAAGACCTGACAAACCAGGGTAACCACAAAAACATACAATGTGATGTTGATCCCATTCAATTCCCAAGAGTAGGACAAAAAGAGACTAAAGCAAAACATCACATAATCCAGCAAAATGCATACAACACACAACAGGATAGGGACAGTTTGCAAAACTCCTCAGAGACGCATTTGCAGTCAGCCAACAAAGGCTGGAAAAGAGCAAAAAGGGGATGCAAAAATGGTTATGACCAAAATGTGTTCTGTGAAAGGCTGAAAAGGGGGGACAAGTAGCAAAAGTACAACTTGGTTAAACTGGCCCAAAAGTCCATAAAAAGTGAGAAACAAGCTCATAAGTTCCTGCCACATGAGTCAGACCCACACAGGGTCCTAAATCTTTCCCCCACCATTCATCCTTTATCCAGGAATGTAAATAAAGATCAGCAAAACGCTGACTTCAAATAAGTTCCTCACATCCCGATGGAACTTCACCAAATTCCCATGGGACTTGTAGGGAACAACAACACTCTTGTTAAGTCATAAAGAGCAGCAGACACCCAGAATATCTTTAATGGTATTAATCGTCAGCTTCCAAAAACATCTGTACTTACGTTGTGTCCGCCTGATAAAGTAATCTATGGTATATCAAGTATATCAATCTAGAAGAAAAATTCCAATTTCTACTTTAAGCATTATATTCCATTCTAACTTGTGTATTGCCATCCGTCACTATGCGCAGCTAATTCATTAAGCCACGGAAAACTATTCAGTAACTATTCATAACACAGTACTGTTTAAAAAAAAATTCTGGGAAACTTATTTTTCTTTGTTTCTTCAGTAATCTAAGGTGACAACACTTGCATTGAATGCCTAACAGGCTTGTGCCCACTAGTTATGTTAAATCAGTGTTCTAAGTAGTTAGCTCAACTATAGAAGAACACACTATAATAATACTTTTTCCTAGCTAACAGACACTTTTAAAGTAAGGTGAACACTAATACCCTCTTACATATTATATCAAGTTCAATGAAGCATTACTCCCATATTAAATGATCCCAGAAAGGTATCAACACTGAGTGTATGAATGAATGATTCCACTGACCTTGCTGTTCACATTCATTTCCATATTGTTGGTCCGATGTTTTCTGAGGGAAAATCAAACCAAAAGGGGTGATATGTAGTGTGATATGATAAATGTGTAATAATTTGACTTTCTGAGATTTGATTTTAATACCCAGATTTTAGCTGGTTTTCAGAGACATCCCCAAGCAACACCAAGCCAAGATTGGAATTTGAGATAAGCTTTTCAGCAAGAACTGGCTCCAAATTGGTGCCTGAAGGTCTGTGTCAGAGAGACATAAAACTGACACTACATGCCCTTTTAAGGACACAGGGTCTTGGAGGGTCATGCAACTCTTCTCAAATGCAGAATGCAGAGAGACACACAGACTTAACCTTGATTAACCTCTTAACCTCTTCTCACACATTTTGAAAGATTGTTAAACAAAATAATCACCTTAATTCCTTGGTTTACCTGATGAAGGGCACAACTCTTTGACATTAATTCCATTTGGACAATCAAAATGGGTGGGATTAATTAACATGTGTTTAAAGTCATTTCTTTTTTTATGAAATTATGTAGAACCAAGGTAGCCACGTACTATGTGTGTTATTTGGTTGAGAATTATGTAAAACATGACTGTCTGAATGATAGTACTTTGTGTTAACATATCTTTTATAGTGCAAAAGTATGATTCAGAATTCTGGGATGGTCAGGAATTGTCTTCAAGTCTTTGTCTTGTCCTCAACCCTGAGGACCAATCGGGTATTAAAGGCGGGTTTTCTAAATTCTGGTAAAAAGCCCAGTGGCGCGGAGAAAAAGAGAGAGAGTAAGACAGAAATGACTCAGGTTTTGAAATGACTCTGCAGGCGCCTCTGTAGGTGTCAGACTCTCATGGCTTTCTTAAACAGTCTTGGGCCCTTCAAGCGTGGTCCAGATAGAACAGAAGTTCTATTTTAAATTCATCTCTAATAGAAAACTATAATAAAAAGGTCTGTAATTTATTCCAGCAAAATTCAACGCCACAGCCAGAGCATTGGAGGAGACCTCCGACTTTTGACCCTCAAAGTGGTGACAAAGCTTCTGGACCAGTGACGGAGAAGACGGCCACACGCACCCTCAGAATTGACCTTCTGAGATGAGGCCCAGGAGAGACCTGCATGGACATGTCTCTCACAAGGCGGCAGATCAGCGATGATGGAGAATCCCCACAGAGAACTTCAGAACGCCACCAGCTCCGACGGAGGGGTCGCCGTGTCTGAAAAGGAATGCCCACTGCAGAGGAACTGCAGACACAGAAGAACCTGAGTAAGTGCATGCTTGTGCATTCTATATTTATTTACCAACTTAACTGATCTTGTGGACTTCTTGTGTTGTGGCTCCAGTCACCTGACTGTACGTATCAACTGAAACCCATTCTAAAGGTGTTAAGTACCACTACTGATTCAATTAGGGAAACAATCAGCTCGAGGGAGTTTCAGCTGTGACCACTCCCTCAGGCCTTTTTTTCTCTACCAAACTGTCAGTGGGTGGTCTCAGCCGAGACAATCAATCACCAACACAGGACAGCTGTGTGAGATCTCCATTACAAAAAGAATGATCCCTCTGGAGTGTCAGCCTTTGTGTTCAGCCTTTCTGGTGTGAAGACATTCTGGGGTAGAGACGTGTCTCCCAATCTTGTCCCCCAAGCGAGGCTACCAAACAAACAAACTAAGCCTAATTTTTCTCTTTCCACAATGTGTCTCTACCCCATCTCTGCTCTCTCTGGAACTCGCAGGCGCTTTTACTTCCACAGACGGAAATGCAACTTCGATAACCTTCGCTCTCTATATCACACATCCACACCCATAACCAATTCCTTTAATAGGTCTATGGAACTGTCAGTCTGCGGTAAACAAAGCAGACTTCATCTCCGCCTATGCAAACCGTGTTTCGCTAGACATCCTAGCCCTCACTGAGACTTGGATCAAACCCAAAAACAGCGCTACCCCCACTGCTCTCTCTATCAACTACAGATTCTCCCATACCCCATGGCCTGGTAAACGAGGTGGTGGTACGGGGCTGTTGATGTCCAACACATGGAAATATACCCAGTTCGAATCATCAGTCTCGTACAGCTCATTCGAATTCCATGCCATCCTGATGACTGCACCTGTAAAAATGTATGTGGTCGTTGTATATCGTCCCCCAGGGCAACTGGGTTATTTCCTAGAAGAACTAGACACCCTGCTTTCATCCATCCCTGAACATGACTGTCCCATGCTCATTCTCGGTGACATGAACATCCACCTTGACACTCCGGCTGCTGCTGACTTCTTCTCTCTGACCCACTCCTTTGAGCTACAGCAGGTATGCACCCCTTCAACTCACAAAGCAGGTAATGCACTTGATCTCATTCTCACCAAACACTGCTTAATTAACTCTGTTAAAGTTACTCCTCTACATCTCTCTAACCATTACTTTATTCAGCTCAATCCTTGTCTCCCTCGGCAACCCATGGTGTCGGCTCCCTCTGTCCCCTTCCGGCACAATCTCCGCAACCTATCTCCCACCCACTTCTCTGCCCTTGTGATTTCTGCTCTCCCACCCCCCAGCCTCTCTCATCTCTTGAGGTCAGTGACACCACAGAGTCACTCTGCACAACACTGAGCTCTCCTCCCCTTCCTGTCTAAAATCATTGAAAGAGCCGTCTTTAAGCAGGCAACCAAATTCCTCTCCCAACATAACCTTTTTGACTCGAACCAATCCGGCTTCAAGAGCGGCTTAAAGATGCCAAAGCAACAGGTCAGTCTTCAGTTCTCATCCTCCTTGACCTATCAGCAGCATTTGATACGGTCAACCACCACATCTTACTAAACAAACTTACTGACATGGGCTTCAAGAACAATGCACTCTCCTGATTTGAGTCTTATCTCACTGGACGATCCTTCAATGTGTCATGGCTTGGACAAACATCAGCGTGACACCACCACACCACAGGTGTGCCCCAAGGCTCAGTGCTGGGTCCCCTCCTCTTTGCCTTGTACACCACCTCTCTAGGCCCAATCATACATTCGCATGGCTTCTCCTATCACTGCTATGCAGATGACACACAGCTCTGTCTATCCTTTCCTCCAGGTGACACTTCAGTGGCAACTCGAATCTCTGACTGTCTCTCTGACATATCTACATGGATGAAGGAACATCACTTCCAATTGAATTTATCCAAAACTGAACTACTGGTCCTCGCAGCCAAGAAAGCTTTTCTCCACAACATCAGCATCAAGCTTGGCTCCCACCAAGGTTGTAAGAAACCTGGGTGTCATGGTTGATGACCAGCTGACCTTCGCAGAATACGTTACCGCTGTAGCTCGATCGTGCCACTTATCCCTATTCAACATAAGGAAGATTAGGCCATATCTAACTCAACATGCAACACAGCTCCTTGTTCAGACGCTAGTAATTTCCCGTCTAGACTATTGCAACGCCCTCCTGACAGGTCTTCCGGCCTGTGCTGTGAGAGCGCTACAGATGATCCAGAATGCTGCAGCACACCTGGTTTTCAACCAGCCTAAAAGAGCACATGTCACGCCCCTATTAGTTGAGCTGCATTGGCTACCCTTAGCTGCTCGCATCAAATTTAAATCACTAATGATGGCCTTCAGAGTATTCACTGGTTCTGCTCCCATCTACCTCAATAGACTCTTAAAACCATACGTTAGCACCTGCCCTCTCCGTTCCTCAAAGGAGCACCAACTAACACGGCCAACCCGCCCATACAGGTCAGTCGAGGCTATTCTCATCTCTGGTACCACGCTGGTGGAACGAGCTTCCAAGCACTATCAGAGCAACAGAAACCCTCTCCGCATTCAAGAAATCCTTGAAAACCCAACTCTTCCGAGAGTATCTTTTGCACTGAAAGTCTTTCTTTAATACACTTATTACTTCCTGGCATATTGCAATTAATGTAAGGTATTTTGTATAATTTTATTTATTTTTATTTTATAATGTTTAAAAACACTACTCGTTCAAGGTTAAAAGCTTCACTCTAATTCAAACCTAAAAGTGCTGTCTAAAACCAGTCCATATGGATATTTCTGTTTGGAAGGCGCTGCTGGTTCAGTGTTTAAGGAACATATCAAGAAAAATATATGTTTTCCTGCTGTAAGGTGTGTGCTGATATGTTTATATGATATCACTGAACCTCACACTTTTAAATCTAATTCTGCATATTATACTGACTTACTGTAATTACAGACACCTGATAATGCAAACTTAATTTCTGTTTTTGTTTGTTTTTCCGAAATTTAATAAAAACAACTACTTATTATTTGTTGATTCTCATGAGTGACACGGTGGTGCAGCAGGTGGTGCAGCTGTCCCACAGCTCTGGAGTCCTGGGGTTGTGGGTTCGAGCCTCATTCCGGGTAACTGTCAGTGAGGAGTAAGGTGTGTCCTCACTGTGTCCGCATGGGTTCCTCCCATATTGGATTGGTTTCTCAAATGTATCCATAATTGTGAGTAAATTTGTGAGTGTGTGTCACCCTCCGAGGGAATGACGCCCCCTCCAGGGTGTGCTTCTGCCTTGCACCTGGGGATTCTGGGTAGGCTTTACCCCCACTGAGTCCTTGAACCGTATAAGTGGTTAGAGACAATGAATGAATGAACCTATTTGATTTTATTTAAAGGAACACTAGGTAAGATTTAGCATTTTTGCTCCTGGGCTCCCCCAGAGTGTCATTCACTTTCACAGAACTGTCCTGAATCAAGTGGGAGTGGTGAGAGAGATGGTTGACTTACCCTCCTCCAGAAATTACATAGCGCAGTTTCTGCAGTTCTAAGCCCTGAGCAGCAAAAACAGAAGCCCTGTTCTCTCTATTGCTGGTCAGTGGAGCATTACAATGATTTTGAAGCTGTAATTTTCATGTTAAAATACTCCCTAGAGTTCCTATATTTATAAACAATGACAGTGAAAAGATTTGGGACAGAGACAGAATTATCACTAATATACAATTTTGAATAAAAGTCCACAATAATAAAGATTATTTTTTAAATATTAATATCCACAGATGGCTCAGCCTTTGCATATAAATAAAAATACAAATTAAAACCTCTCAATGCAAGTCTGCAACAAATTTAGGTCTTTCACAGTCTCCTGCACATGACAGTACTGTGGCAAAAAAGTCAGGATATCCAGAGAAAGCTTATGTTGGGCAACAACTTTTAAACATGCGGACCTTCGAGCTCTCAGACCCCACTGCATGAGAGAGACATAAGGTGTGTTCAGATTCCCCTGGTCTTGCGTAGACCGAGCTTGGTTGGTTGGTTTGTTGGCACATCACGGTGTGGCTGAATGTTTAAGAGCCAGGCAGTTGCTCTCCACGAGCTGCACAAGCTGAAAGACGTCGCGATGAGGTCAGAGCTTAATCATAATTGGCTAGAAGTTCCTGACACGTTTGACGGTTGTCCTTTCATTCTAAGACGTAAATCTCCATTATATTTCTTGACTTATAGACCATGTATGTACTGTAGCTGTGACACGCTCTTTCATAGCGTGAGTTTATTATTTTAATTATGATTATCTCTCATGAAATGCCGTCACCGTGGGGTGCAGTGGCTGTACTGTCAGTCTGAACGGCTCTTTTCTATCCTTCCCTCCCAACTGCAAACCGCAACTCTCGCTGAACACCGCGGCGAGGTGCAGTTCATCTCCAACAATCCTACAATATGAGACTATTCTGACTCCTGTGGATATCCGCAAAACACACGCCGGAGGAGACTCATGTCATGCGGGCGCCTGCGCAGTTTCTCCTTTACTGGAAAACCGACGAGGAAGTGAGAGGACTAGCCATTGTAAACAGTGGGATCAGATTTACCTGTTTGTCAGGTAATGTCAACGCGAAGATCCGACAGAACAAGTGAGAAACGTTAGAATGTGAATTATTTGGACACAGCCCCGACACAAATACCACTGCCATACACAAACCAGAGGAGCGTTTCATAGCAGGTCAGACCACAGTACGTTTCCATGTTTCTTACAAAGTTTTGTGTGTGTTGTGGTTTACAGGTTGTTGTTTTTTTTTCGTTATCGAAAAAACCTCCTTTGGCGGAAAAACGCTAAAACGTTAATAGCCCCCAGTTTTATTTTAGCCATAACTTTTAGCCCTCGTATTTTTGTGTCTTCTTCTCGAATCTATTTATGACGCCATTAAGTAAAGCGGGGACAAAAGAAGATAACAGCAGAGAGAAACTCTAAAAATCAGCTGATGCAGCATTAACTGTGTAGGACTTAATCCCACACATCTCCCTCACAGGCGTGTGTCACTGGGTGTGAAGTTGCTCTGAGAGCTGTGCATGACGATGATAATTAAAGAAGACGGATAAGATCACTTTATACACTAAACGATCACTGGACCTTTTATCTACACTGTGTCCATTTTATCAGCTCCACTGGCCATGCAGGAACGCTTAGTAGTTCACAGTGTTATCCAGCTGTTTCTCAGCATACATAGTTAGTTCCCTTCCACCTTGTTTTCCTTTAATGGTCAGGAGCAGTACAGAGCAAGCATGGTTTTGTTGGTGGGGTGTGTTATGTTATGCACTCGTCATTGTAGTGCTACGGCACATAAATAATACCCAGTCAGTCATGGTCCTGGTGTGTTCCGTCTTGTACAAAGTTCCAGAGATACTATGCTCACCGCACTCGGGTTTTTGTTTGAGGGTAAAGCCTGATTCATGTAGTTTCAGCACTGGTGTTAATAACTTGGAACAGAAATGTTGAGTTCACTTGAGCTTGATTACCACAGTGCACTGATGCTACTTGTGCTGCTTTGTTAGAATAGTTGAGTTCACACTGATTCTTTTTTTCTGATTGTTATGAACAGATACAAGAGTGGATTGACTGTTTGTCTTCAAAAAAATGGCATGTCTTGATGAGTCCCAGTGTGTTCCAATGAGGTAATATTTCAGTTAATTTTGTCGGCTCAGATCTTACCACAGAATTATTGGACAATCTTATTTATGGACGCAGCAAGTCAACACCTTTTTTATTAGGTTTATTCATGAGCTTTAATGTATTTTATATGAGATATTTTGTTTTCTAGTGAGGACTGTCTTCAAGAACACCCCCCCTCTCTCAGATATCTTCTGAGAGAAAGATTAAAGAAGAAGTACCAAGATCTTGAAACCGCTTGCTATGTTCCAATGAAACTACATGTATTCGAGGGGACAGATGAAAGAATCAGAACTGAAGAAGTTATACAAGGTCTGAACGGCAGCGTTCATGATTTTCTTAAAGATGAGGATGTAATTGAGCCTGAAGACCTCTTTAAACCATGTCCCAGCACCGGTGAAGAGGTCAGAACTGTTTTGATGAAAGGGATCTCTGGGATTGGTAAAACAACTGCTGTGAAGAAGTTTGTTTTAGACTGGACAGAGGGCAGAACATACCAGGACATCACTTACGTTTTACCTTTCAGTCTTCCAGAACTGAGCTCAGTGAAGCTGGAGAAATGCAGCCTGATACAGCTTTTGAATTTGTTCTTTCCAGATCTCTCAAACATTGAGACTCTCAAACATTCCAAAGTCCTCTTTGTGCTTGATGATCTGAGCAAGTGTAGACTCAAACTGAACTTCTGGCACACAACATCTTGTAGTAATCCAGCAGAAAATATGTCCTTGAGTGCACTACTGGTAAACCTTCTGAGAGGGGATTTATTTCCAGAAGCCCAGATCTTGGTGACATCAGATTCAGCTGATTTAATCCCTTCCAAATATGTGCAGCGGGTTGTTGAGGTTCAGGGTCTGGATGATGTAGAGTGGGAAGAATATGTCAAAAGAACTGTTGGTGACAGTAGTGTGGCTGCAAGAGCCGTCATCCATATAAAGTCGTCAATTACTCTGTACTTCATGCGTTCATCCCCAGTGTTTTGTCAGATCGCTGCCATGGTTCTAAAAGAACTGATGACAAACGCAAGCTGCACAGAGCTACCACTGACTTTAACAGAGCTGTACTCACATTTCCAGCTCATACAGTTGAGAAGAAGGAAGTTACAGACAAATACAAACCTAATGGGTTCTGTTGCTGAGGAGATGCTGCAGTTAGGCAAACTGGCGTGGCACACACTGGAGAAAGGTTTAACGGTTTTTGAAGATGACCTAAACAAGAGTGATGTAGCCCCATCAGCTGCAGCTGAACTCTCTCAAAAATGGCCCATGTTTTTAAAAGAGGAAGAACTAACTCAAGGAAATGCATTCCACTTTTCACACGAGAGCATTCAGGCATATCTCTCTGCACTGTATGTGGTTATGAATTATGAGCCCAGCAAAAGTAATGTGTTTAAACGTATACTGAAAGTAGTAGCAGAATGTTCATCACAACCAACAAAGTCACCACATGATATGCTAAAAAGGGCCATTGATAAAACACTCAGTAACAAAGAAGGCCAGTTTGATTTCTTCCTCCTCTTCCTAATTGGAATATCTGCAGGGCCCAGCCACAAGCATTTGTCATGTTTTCTTCCTGATTCCTGTCCACAAATGAGTTCAGAGAACATCGTCCCCTACGTATTCAAGAAAATTAAGTACAGCTCATCTCTGAATGTATCTCTAAATCTTATCCGCTGTCTCGATGAATTGAATGTGTCCTACACTGTGAGTGAAAGTGAAGGCCAGAGCCCAGGGAATGTACAAGAGGACCACACACCCTCAGAGTGGTCTGCTTTGGCAAAAACCTTGCTGAACTCTGAAGATCAGCGGAGAATTTTTGACTTCAGGGAATATGTCAAACCAGACGTGGCTTTTGTGAGGTTATTGCCAGTTATCAAGGCTTCTAGAGTTCTCAGGTAGGTCGTATCATGGTAAATAATGTTATAATCCTATTGCACTGCAGTTGGTCAAAACTGTTTAAGGGTTACTCCACATGACATCAACTGGGACATTGCAGGACATGTCATAAATTGCCATTTAAAATAAAGGCAGAAATGCACTTTTAGGTACCTTTCCACAGTAAAGGTTATATTTCACTTTGTTTTATTCTGTAAGAAGTTGCTGTTTTAATAATTACAATCTTTTCAATATATGTCTTTAATACACTCTTAAAAACGCAACACTGCACTAAGCCTGCTACGATTTACTCTTTATTCTGTATTTCACTTTGTCTTTTTTGTCTTAGACTCTGTGAGTTTAAAGACCTGAGCTGGATGTTGCTCGCTTCTGCTCTGAGATCACCATCAAACATCATCAGAGAAATTGATTTAGAAGAAAGCAACTTAAATGAAAAGAACATTTATTTGTTATCTTTAGGTTGGAAAAGTGCCAACTGCAAAGTTGAGGTCCTCAGGTAAGATGATTAATTACATTCCCAATATGTTGGTTTCAAGAGGCATCAAATAATCGCAAAAAGTGCAAAAATGTTTTTAATACAGACGTTTAAACAAATATATTACATTAATAAGTGGTGAAGACCTTATTTCCTCTCTCAGTCGGTTAAAGTATAATGACCCAGCACTTTAGCTTAGCATAGTCAAATAAAGTCTACCCTACTGATGTAATGTTGTACTGCTGTTTTGATTTTACACTTACTTCAGCGCTCCTGGTGGACTCAGTCAGCAAATACACAACAAAATACAATAAAGGAGTTTTTAATTATCAAACCAATAAAATATACAAAAAAACTAACTCCTCCCAAAACAACTTTCCTCATTTTTCAATCACTTTGAGTGTTCTGCAGTAGTATGAAAAGACCCAGGATTGGAAATGATTCATTATTGTCTAATTTGAATTGTCGTGTATTTGTTGTATTTTTATTTGTTCTATCTCAAGGTTATTATAAAGAAATATAAACAAAACCTCTGCTGCAGTTTCAGCTTTACATTCCATAACACAAAAGTGCCACAGATTCTCAAATTGATTTAAGTCTGGTCTTTGACTGGGCCTTAAACAGAGCATACAATACTTTCCAAAAGTGAACATGGTTCTGGAGTCTTAATGAAATGTCTGTGCCATTCTTGGGTCTAAACACCACATGGATCAAACAACACAGCAGCATTCTCCCCTCGTCTAAACAACCCTGTTTAAAACAAACTAGTTTCAGAGTCTGTTTCTTTACATTATGAGCCACAGCTCAATTCCGCCCAAAAAAGAATGAAGAGCAGGAGCTCTCGTTTGTATCATTTTCACTCAGAACGCGTTTTCCATTTTCACCATTTTGTCAGTAAAAGAGAGTACTTTCAAAAGATTTCAGTACTTTTGCAAGGCACTGTACAAGAGATTTAATAGTTTCTCTTCACTAGCTTTACCTAAGAATTGATTAATGAAAGGGGAATTGGGTTTAAAATGAGATCATTTTAAAAGTTAAATATACCTTTTTGCAATTATTCACTCACAAATTGTCATTCAATGTATTTTCTTTTTTTTAGAATACCGCCATTTAATTCTACCTTTGACCCACTACTTTCAGCACTTCTGTCTAATCCAACACACCTTAGAGAGCTGAGTTTAAGCCATACATTTTCTCAAGCAAATAAGACAATGGAAATCTTAGTGGACCCTAGATGTCATCTGGAGAAACTTGTGTAAGTAAAGGGATGAGTTTAAAAAATGCTTACAAAAGAAATAATACTTTTTTTCTTGACTAAAGACAAACTTTTTTAAACCTAAATGCCTTGCTTGTGTTGAAATATATGTTTCTTCTTCCTCAGATTACTTAACAACGTAGTACTCACAACAGAGTCCTTTAGGACCTTGGCCAAAGCTCTCAGCAGCAGTACTTGCCGTCTGAAGGAACTGGACCTGAGTAGCGCTGGCCACTTTTATAGAAGTGAGAGTGAGAGTGCAGTTTCACAGCTGTCTCAGGGGTTAAGTGATCCATGTTGCCAAATTAGGGTTCTGAGGTAGGTCACTAAATAAAATGATTTTCATTGACTTTGCAGATACAACATACAGTAACGATTTTAAATTAATTTTTCTTTCTAGAAACTTGTGTAAAGGTTCTAGAGAAGCGTCACACTTAAGGGGGGGAACAGGTGTGGGTTTCTTTGTGTATGTGATTTTAGTTCACACATGCAGGTCTCCTCATAGTCTGGATCAGAGTTATTGAGACTGGGACGGGGGTTGGGGGGGGAACATAACTGGGGCATGTAAGAATTGCAGGTGAGATCTGAGATTGTAAAATATGTATATAAAGCTGTTATTAGACCAGAGATGTAATAGTTACAACGTGTCAAAAAGCAGCTGGAACCATACTGTAATTAAAAAAATGTGCCTCAGCCTGCAGCTCTTGGTAGAAGAACAATGGCAGGTTCTAAACAAGCATAAAAATATAGGAATTTTTGCTCCTCTGTTTTTCCAGGTTAGCCAACTGTCATATGGAACACAAAGAATGTGCTGCTCTGATCTCAGCTTTTCATGCAAACCCTTCTCACCTGAGGGAGTTGGACCTGAGTTACAGCACACCTGGATTTCAAGTTTTTCTGCAGCTTTGCTCTTTGCTGAAGGACCCTCAATTTAAACTGGAGACACTGATACTTGTTAAAGTAAATTGGTGGCGGAAAGAATCCATACATTACACCTCAACACACAGGTTGGTGTACTCATAAACAGCTTATGTCACACATTGCAGCACTTACTATCACTTTACAGCATAGTTAAATCAGTATAACCAACATGCATTATTTTGCTGTATTGATTATGTATGACCAGTACAGTAGATTCTGGTGCACTAGATGTACAAGGGGAGGCATAAGAGGAGAGGAACTGACAAAATCTAAACAGGGTAAACGGCAAAAACTCCCCAGGTACTTCATCTGGACAAATTCTGAAGTATGCAAATCCAGCGTACAGTCCTGTTACAGATTATGGACATATTAATGTAACTTGTGATATTTTTTGAAGCTGTTAAAATTGAAGGCTAGTGATAATTACATTTACATACATTTTTGGCTATTTTTGCTGTGTTCAGTGACTCCACGCTCTATTCCCCGATTGGCCACCGGTAATGACCTTCTTACTCATAATTATGACTCACTATCTCATAATAATGACATAGTATCTCATTGTTGTGACTTACCATCTCATTATTTAGACTACTATCTAGTACTATGAGATACAGTATGGCTTTTTTTCCTTCGAGAGGTAGAAATGGGCTTCCATAACTTTCTCTTATGTTGATTATTCATTGTAATTATTGCTTAATTGCATGAGTGTTTATTCATGTGTGGGAGTTTTCTACATGGTTATGTTGACCCACTCCTGCAGTCACTGGATTGGTTAACAGCCTGCTCCCTCACACGACACTGACATTTAATCCAACACCACAAGATATTTTGACAGGACCCAGGACTCTCACAGCATTGCAAACCTAAATATGACAGTATTACACACTGCTTTTTACTTAATTAATCAATCATAAGGAATGGCAAATTATAAATGTCATTTTGTTAAATAGGAAAGTGGTAACATGCCAAACATGGATCAAATTTTACATCAAGGGAGGCTTACGGTTCTAACCATGTTACAGAAGTAGGCACTTGTAGCATTAGGAATCTTGCCCAGCAACTGTTATTGTAGCATGGTGTGTTTATCTGGCAGGGAATTTAACTCATTTCTGCCGCATTATAATCAAGTGTTACCCACTAGTCAAGTCAAGTCAAATTTATTTGTATAATGCTTTTTACAGCCTGGTGGCGTCACATAGCAGCTTTACAGACATTGAATCAACCAATTAAACCTTAACAAAGAGCAAGGGAATTTCAGATTCCAGATCCAGGGTCGCAGTGGGTCCGGAGCCTACCTGGAATCACTGGGCGCAAGCCAGGAAAACACCCTGGAGGGGGCGCCAGTCCTTCACAGGGCAACACACACACTCACTTTTTTGAGTCGCCTATCCACCTACAAACGTGTTTTTGGACTGTGTGAGGAAACCAGAGCACCCGGAGGAAACCCACGTGGACACAGGGAGAACACACCAAACTTCTCACAGTCACCTGGAGCGGGACTTTGACCCACAACCTCCAGGTCCCTGGAGCTGTGTGACTGTGACACTACCTGCTGTGACCCTGTGATGCCTCTGTGCAATGCAGTATTTTAATATTCTTAGACATTGATTTTTCTTCGAATATTAAATCTCTTGTTATACCTTTGAATGCTACTCATATTTGTTGTTTTATACACAGTTCTACTGACACCTTGAGTGAAGTCTGCAAAGCTCTGTCTTCAGTTCTTAGCTTGTCCAGCCTCAGAGTGCTGGACCTCAGTGGTAACTATCTGAAAGATTCATCAGTGGAGCAACTTTCACCTGGACTGGGCCACTCTGCTTGTAAACTTGAGATTCTTAGGTGAGTATAAAAAAACGGGCAAAGATGATTAAAACTAGTTATCAGCAGTATTATTACAAAGAGGGCAACATTTAAGTGACAGATTGGGTGTTGTTCTTTTGTGTTGTGCTTGATTTTTATAAAATGGACCATCAGAACAGTACTTAGTCATTGATTATATTTGTTGTTGTTTTTTATTGAGAAAACATTGATAAGTGTGTTGAACAGAGTTTGGTGAACTGTCTGCAAAAAGTCTTTGTTTTTCTCTTTAAGAATGGCAAGATGTGACATCACAGAAGTGGGAGCGTCATCGCTGGCTAACTCGTTGCGTTTAAACCCTTCCCACATGCGAGAACTAGACCTTAGCTACAATCCAGTGGAAGGATCTGGCTTTGACCAACTCCGCTCTCTTGTAGAGGATCCAGCCTACAGACTGGAGAAAATAACGTGAGCCTGGCTTTTTACTCATTAAATAACTTTAGTTAAATATATTTTCTGTCTGTGATGTGTTTGGTTTATTCACCACGTGTCTGCGTGTGTTTCTACCGTGTGCTCGGGTTTCGTCCCACAGTGCAAACAACAAACGTTGGTAGGTGGATTGGCGACCCAAAGTTGTCCGTAGGTGTGAGTGAATGTGTGAGTGTGTTTGTGGCACTGTGAAGGACTGGTGCCCCCTCCAGGATGTGTTCCTGCCTTGCACCCAGTAAATCCGGGTAGGCTCCGGATCCACTGCGACCCTGAACTGGATGAGCACTTACAGATTATTAATTAATTAATGATTCATATGGCAATTTGGGGGACACGGTGGTAAAAGAGGTAGTGACGCTGTCACGTACCCTGAGCCCCGCTCTGAGTGACGGTGTGGGTTTCCTCCAACAGTCCAAAACACACATAGGTAGGTGGATTGGCGACTCAAATGTGTCTGTAGTCGTGAATGAACTGGATAGGCTGTTACAGACAATAAATGAATGAATGAATATATGGTGATTCATGGCGTGTATAAATACCAATAACCTGAATGAGTGTTGCTGGACTTTATAAATTCCTTAGTGTCACTGCTGGACTGAGAACCAAACCATTTTCTAAATATTATATCGTTAGTAGAGTCTGTTGTAACAAACAAAACATTGCTACTCTGCAATTTTCAAAGAAAGATATTCTGTTTTTCCAATAGTGTAGAGGGACATGGAATGAGACATGGAATTGAAAAGCTTCGGCAATGTATGTATGAATTTTCTTGCTAAATATGATATGTTATGATTTTTGAAAACCATTTTGTTTACACAAAGTCTCACTCAAGTTCGTTCCTGTCCTCAGATGAATGCACTGTGACATTGGATCCCAATACAGCCTCGAAGGATGTAAAGGTGTGTAAGAGGGACAAAAAAGCATGGTGCAATCATGACAACAAGCGGTCCCCCCCAAACCACCCAGATAGGTTTGAAATGATTTCCCAAGTGATGTGTCGAGAAGGCTTTACTGGTCGCCACTTCTTCCAGGTGGAGTGGTTTGGAACGTTTGCCACTATTGGGATGGCCTATAAGGACATTTGTAGGAAGGGGAACTTTACAATTTGTCAGCCAGGGTACAACAAGAAGTCATGGGCAATTGACGTGACCATACCCTTTCCTTTGCTGCAGACCGTTCATAATGGGGTGAAAACCAGACTTCCTTATGATTCACCCTGGAGAGTTGGGCTATATCTGGACTGGCCAGCAGGCTCTCTGTCTTTCTATGACATCACATATGACCAGGCCAAACTCATTCACACATTTTATGCTAAGTTCACCAAGCCACTGTATCTGATTTTCAGCATCTCTGTTGGGATCAGTCTGCTGCCAAAAAACCCAAACCCGGTCTGTTGTCATGATCACGACCCTTGGAGCGTCATGCGAGGTTATAAGGACTGCAAGGGCTGCAGAGGGTCAAAGGCATGATGATTGGATGGATCAATGAATTGGGACTCAGACTGTTGACTGAGTCTTGTGTTTTGTCTTATTCCTGGGCCAGGGCTGTTTGTGGAGAAGGTTGTGCTAGTGATAAGAGCCTGCTTGCTTTCTGGCTGTGTTTCATCAATGCTTTCCATGTGAGTGTAATGCTAAAGGATTTTATAATCTTTCAACTGTCTAATCTCACTATAGTAAACTGTACAACCATCAACAGCCACTTGTTTTTTTTAGAACCCCCCGCCCCATGTTCACGTTACATAAATGCTGCTGTACCTCGAAAAGGAGCATTTAGTAAGACCCCAAAGAATGGAATATTACCTCTGATAATATCTCATAATTTAAGGCAAATAGTTATCAATAACTGCCCTTTCTGAAAAGCTGTGTGAGCCACTGTCTCATACAACAGAGATTTTGCATTCTCCTCCTCAACAAAGAGAAAACATACAGAGTGTCTCTGCTCTCAGGACGGCATGAAATATTTTCAGCTTTTGTCCCACCTTAGACTGGAAAATTTTCAAGGCTGAATTTTTGATTGAAGCTCATTCGTGACGTACAACTTCTATTGCTACAATTATTTTTCCTGATGTACACATTTTCTCCTCAATATCACCTTTGAGTGTAAAGGGACATTTTAAATATATTTCAGGATTAATATAGAACCCTCTTAAAGCACAAAACTGGGACAAACTCTCAACGAATGCCCTTCATTTCAGGAAATATTTTAGTCCATAATCCTTTAAAACCCTATACTGTATCTAAAATCAATATAAAATATGTACTATGTGTTAAAACGTACAGTTCAGAGGCTGTGATTATACGGTTTACTCTTTTACCTGTTTGTTGCTTTCATTGTTGAAGGTTGAGCCCTTGTCTCTGGAATGATTCTACTCTGTGTTCGCTGATGACTGGCATACCAAAACATACCATAGCACTTGCATATAGAGTTTTGTTTGATTATCCAGTACCAGTCAATAGTTTGGACACCTCTTCTCTTTAGTCTCTGGTGGAACAGGGCTGTTCAGTGTATAGAACTGTGTACCAGCCCCTACCTCTGCACAACACAAGTTATAGTCTCAAACACATTAAAGTGGAGAGCAGTTCTACAAATTAACCCTCGAAGAGGTCACAGCTGTTCACTGAAAACCATTCCAGGTGACGACCTCATGAAGGTTACTCAGAGAACGCTGAGAGTGTGTAACGCAGTCATCAAAGCAACAGGGGGCTACTTTGAAGAATCTAAAGTATGAAACATTCTGTTTGTTTAATGCTTTTTTGTTTACTACATAATTCCATATGTGTTCCTTCATAGTTTCAATGTCTTCCACATTCATTTAAAATGTAGAAAATAGTAAAAAAAATATATATATATAAAAATAAAGTAAAACCATTGAATGAGATGTGTCCAAACTTTTGACTGGTACTGTACATTCACAATATGTGGAAAATGGCCCAAACCAAAGGAAACCCTCCCTGAGTGGGTGTGCCCCAACATTTGACTGGTACTGTATGTCAGTAATGTACGTTCTTAACTGGAGAAACAAAGGAATACACTTCGTGTGAGAGTTTCCCTGAAGTGGATGACAGAATCTCCAGTTGGTGGACAATCCTTGTTATGTGGCTCCTAAACATTCAAACAGCATTCCAGAGGACATTAGGAATGGCAGCTTTATAGGGGTTTTTATATCCAGATTAGAAACATGTAGCATATTCATAGCGTGCTGTGGTTAAGTTTGTCCTGTGTAAAATTATAGTCATCAAAGCATAATACTTTTATTTTTAAGTGTTTTAATTATACTCCTGAGCACAGCACTTAGACATTTTCTAATGTTCTGTATAAATTTATAAATGAAGTATGATTTTATTGTCTGATGTGGCATATTGACTAAAAATGAAACAACTGAATCATTAAAATTTATTCTTGAATTATTCTCTCGAATGACTGGTTTACACAAATTGCAAATGTGTGCGTGTACAATACACACTTAACAGAAAACAAACAAAAAGTCCATATGGAAAAGCTCAAAAATCATTCACTGGCAGAAATTTTCAAGAGAAATTTTTGAAGAAAAAAAGAAGAATATTTATCATTAAAATGATTGTCGTATTAAAGTTGGCTTTTTCTGAAGCAAAGACCATAAAATAAAACAACTGAATTAAGATTATCAAGAATCAGCGTAGAAAACAGTGCAGTAAATATCCGTGTCTCTTCAGGACTGCTCCCCTGTTAATCTAAGTGAATGTCCAGGCTGCTTGGTTGAGGCTGAAGTCAGCGAAACAATGTCGAGGCATCTACGGCTTTAAGAGTTCATCTGGACGTGCAGCTCGACCTAGCACTCCTCTTTCACATATATCTGTTCATCTGTGTCCGACTCCAGAGGGTCCAGTCGGTCTGTCTGTCCGCTCATTGAAAGCTTGGATTCAGGCTGCTGTCGCTTCTGACAATATATGCATGTTTACACATTAGCATACATAGTGCCTAATGTTACAGCATATTGAAGCACAGGAAATGCTTAAGGCATAGGAGGTTTAAAGCTGTAAATAGTTTTTTAAATAATAAAATCAACTCCCTATAGATGGAGAATCAAATAGCTTTATAGCCCCTGAATGAATCGGTTCAGGCTCCAAAGTGCAGGTCCTCCACATAGAGACAGGCATGTTTAGACGTAACGGATTAAGGTTAAGTAATGAATTTCTAATCTATCCAAGCTACGATGTGAAGAATAAGCATCAGGTCCAAGTTCAATTTGCAATATTTTTTTTCATACGGCACTTTAACATTTGCATTCATGGTGTTTTTCAGATGTTCTTATTCAGAGCAACATACAGTTTTCAGTGCCACAGATGTAGGCACATGCTGCATAAGAAATCCTGTACAAGAACTTTGGTGGTATCTCTGCCCAAGCTAGGAATTAGACCCCACTGTTCCATGTTGAAGGCGGATGTGTAACCCACTAAATTCATCATGTCACAGTAATACAACTATATTTTCTTGTAACGGACTGTATTTTTGTTCATGTGGCGCCATCCTGTGGCCATGTTTAAAAACAATACTCGTTCAAGGTTAAAAGCTTCACTCTAATTCAAACCTAAAAGTGCTGTCTAAAACCAGTCCATATGGATATTTCTGTTTGGAAGGCGCTGCTGATTCAGTGTTTAAGGAACATATCAAGAAAAATATAATGTTTCCCTGCTGTAAGGTGTGTGCTGATATGTTTATATGATATTACTGAACCTCACACTTTTAAATCTAATTCTGCATGTTACACTGAGTTACTGTAATTACAGACACCTGATAATGCAAACTTAATTTCTGTTTTTGTTTGTTTTTCCAAAATTAAATAAAAACATGACCTCTAGGGTCACAGAACTCGACGGTCACAGAATTTGGTGTACCACCGCCTTTCAGCTCGCGCAGCTCGTGGAGAGCAACTGCCTGGCTCTTAAACATTCACAAGGCACAAGTCAAACAAACAAATCAACCAAGCTCCAGGGGAATCTGAACACACCTTATGACTCTCTCATGCAGTGGGGTCTGAGAGCTCGAAGGTCCGCATGTTTAAAAGTTGTTTCCTAACATAAGCTTTCTCTGGATATCCTGACTTTTTTGCCACAGTACTGTCATGTGCAGGAGACTGTGAAAGATCTAAATTTGTTGCAGACTTGCATTGAGAGATTTTAATTTGTATTTTTATTTATACGCAAAGACTGAGCCATCTGTGGATATTAATATTTAAAAAATAATCTTTATTATTGTGGACTTTTATTCAAAATTGTATATTAATGATAATTCTGTCTCTGTCCCAAATCTTTTCACTGTCATTTTTATAAATATAGGAACTCTAGGGAGTATTGTAACATGAAAATTACAGCTTCAAAATCATTGTAATGCTCCACTGATCAGCAATAGAGAGAACAGGGCTTCTGTTTTTGCTGCTCAGGGCTTAGAACTGCAGAAACTGCGCTATGTAATTTCTGGAGGAGGGTAAGTCAACCATCTCTCACCACTCCCACTTGATTCAGGACAGTTCTGTGAAAGTGAATGACACTCTGGGGGAGCCCAGGAGCAAAAATGCTAAATATTACCTAGTGTTCCTTTAAATAAAATTAAATTGGCTCATTCATTCATTGTCTCTAACCACTTATACGGTTCAAGGACTCAGTGGGGGTAAAGCCTACCCAGAATCCCCGGGTACAAGGCAGAAACACACTCTGGAGGGGGCGCCATTCCCTCGGAGGGCGACACACACTCACACATTCACTCACACCTATGGATACTTTTGAGTAGCCAATCCACTTACTGTGGGAGGAAACCCATACAGACACAGTGAGGACACACCTTACTCCTTACTGACAGTCACCTGGAATGAACCCACAACCCCAGGACTCCAGAGCTGTGTGACAGCTACACCACCTGCTACACCACCGTGTCACTCATGAGAATCAACAAATTATAAGTAATTGTTTTTATTTTATTTCGGAAAAACAAACAAAAACAGAAATTAATTTTGCATTATCAGGTGTCTGTAATTACAGTAACTCAGTGTAACATGCAGAATTAGATTTAAAAGTGTGAGGTTCAGTAATATCATATAAACATATCAGCACACACCTTACAGCAGGAAAACATTATATTTTTCTTGATATGTTCCTTAAACACTGAACCAGCAGCGCCTTCCAAACAGAAATATCCATATGGACTGGTTTTAGACAGTATTTTTAGGTTTGAATTAGAGTGAAGCTTTTAACCTTGAACGAGTAGTCTTTTTAAACATGGCCACAGGATGGCGCCACATGAACAAAAATAATCTGTAGTCTGTTACAAGAAAATATAGTTGTATTACAGTGACATGATGGATTTGTAACATTATAATCACTATAGTAGTATGTGGATAGATTAGAATGGTTCAATACTGAGCAATACTCTACGGATCTACTGCATAAAAATGCTGTAGGACTGTTTGGAAGTTGTGTTATTAGTAATATTAAATATAGCTGACTCCTATTAGTACGGCCATTGTTATTATTACCATTTGTGATTGAGGAGCTCATCTTCTCCAAGTGTGTACAGTGGAATGTTAAGCTGTGTGTGTGTGTGTGTGTGTGTGAGTGGTGGGCAGGCAGGGTCTAGAATGTGTCTGCCACTGCTTTAGGATCTTTCTCTCCTCGACAGCAGCTGTGTGTTTCTCGCTGAGAGCTGTGTAAGTGTCTGAGTGTTGAAGGGTCTTATTCTCGCCGGTATTACTTTCTGCTGTGGTCCTCTCTTCAGTCTTCAGTGCTGAGGAAACTGAGGCTGAAGAGGAAACCGAAGTAGAGCTGAGGGAGGTGAAGACGAGCTCTGTGGTTCTTCAGTGGGCTGCTGTTGTGGATGAAGCGCAGATCCTGATTGAGGGCGAGATGTTGAAGCTCCCCCGGAGCTGAGACCCCTGCTCCAGTCGGACTAATGCCGAGCACACACTCACAGCAGATCTACACTGGACTGGCTTCGGAGGATCCAATGGACTAGCACAGGGAGAACACAGGTACCAGCTCACTGACCACACCACTGGACTTTCGTAACAGACTGTATACACAGCAGTTACTTAGTTGTTTATGTTGCCGTCGTCAGTACTAAATATCAGACATGAATTAAACCGGTTTAACTTGTTTCCTTTGCTGACAGCCAAGACCCAACTTTACAAGTATGTGTCGCATACGTGACGCTGTATCTGACTGCGACATCAGATTTGGTGTAAACAGTTTGTGATTTATTCCGCTAGTAACCTGTTATTACTTTCATGCAGAACCAGTACAGGAAGTGACGGTCTCTCAAATACAGTTAAAAGCGCATAGAGACTGATGTAAAGAGGGAGATTATATTTAACAGGCTGAAGTTTAGAGGATACACTTAAAAAAACTCTATTTTCCACAACACAGTCTTTAAATAAAACTTTAAATAAGAGTGTTTATACGGGTAAACCTTGTGTTTTGAAAATAGTGGGATATAGTGACGAGTTTTAGCACTAAATTTGAATATCCACCCAAAACTATAACTAACTAGCACCAATGCTAACAGCTCGAGGACCCTTCAAACAATTAACCACATTTACTCTGATTTGTAAATGAATATTTAATTTGTCTATAATTTAGACCACAGGGTGTAATTTAGATACTTTTACACGCGTGAGGGCAAAGTTAATAAGATTTTTGAGAAGCTATAATCAATGTTTACTTTAAAGGTGTGATTATTGTTGGATGAGGGTGGCTAAGTGCTGTAATGGTGTTTTATAAAAAATGTAAGGGATATTTTTTTTTCCCCTGAAACTTGCAGATAGGTTGTTGAAAGACAATTTATCAACATATAAAACGTCTTTTATTTTAGCTTTAAATACATAGGCCTGTTTGTAAACATTTGTCAATTTATCATCTGTGAGAAGCAGAAGAATAAGTTCAAATTGTCAGTAATGCTGAGATTCTGTAATAATATAGTGTCATTATTCCTGTTTCAGCACAGTCAATTCCATGCAGCATGGGCTTGTTCATAGGTTGATGCGTTGAATTAGACTGTACTTAATGCAATAAAATGTGCAGGGATGGGTAAGGCATGGGGATATATTGGGCTTGACATTGAATGGCAAGCTTCCTGACAGGTGCTCTTACAATTGCAGGTGCCTAAAAAAATCTTTGACCATGCAGTGCCATGCATAAATCACTTTGGTTTCTAAAAGAATTTCAGTTTGAAAGGACTGTAATTGAAAGGATATCCATTTAAAGTCTCCTGGTGGATTTAAAAGGCATTCTTTTTGTAATAAACCCTTTTCTGCACCATCGTTTTTGGGAATGTACAAGGTTGGATAAAAACGCTCCATTTGTTTAGTCTGAAGACTGAGCCTGAAATAATGTTGGTGGATTTCTTTTTGATTAAATTTAAAGCGACTTATTGCGCGAGTGCTGCAGTTCATAGAACACATCATTAAATGTTATAACACCAGAGGTGCCCTATGGGGGAAAGTTAGGATGATTCTAAGGGCCTGTGACTGACAATGGCCCTAAAAATTGATTAGAACATATGGTGGTGTAGCACAATGTAATATGTTTTCAAGGAGACAAAAATCCTTGGCGGTGTCCCTGTATAATATTGTTAAGTTGTCTTGGTCCTTCAGGTTGTTATGAACGTTAAAGAACTTCGTGTTTGATTGTTGTTTCTTGAGGCTATAAATAATTTACACTGGAATTTTCTCCAGCTGTTTAGGTTTGTGAATATGAAATGAAAGATTAAATTACAACGGCTTATTGTTTGGGGTACAGGAAACTGCATATTTAACTTAGTTGATTGACAAATATTTTTAAGCATTGAAGAGTTTCATCAGTTCAGTTTGTTTGGATGACTTATTAGAACCTCTTTTTATTAATCGTCATAAACGTGCAATTGATTTGACCAATTTAATCACAGACTGTGCTTTACTCACTTTAACTCTTTTAATTTGGTAGCCTTAAGGTTGCAAGACTGAATGCTAAATGAACCAATGTCAAGAGAACAAGACATTTTTAATTCTTTGAGTGAAAAAACCAAGGTTTTACTGATGAAGATATAAAATCTAATTTCAAATATAGTTTGATACATGGTCTCAGATATAAGATACAGGCCTACACAATGATATGAAAATACTTTACTGTATAGTATTACCATTACATTACTATATATATATATATATATATATATATATATATATATATATATATATATATATATATATATATATAGCAACCTTGAATCTCCAATATGGAAACCTACAACCATTCGGAACTTTGAATTGAACTTAGTGGAACACCCCACAATGAATTCCATTGCACCATTCATCGTCAAATTTTTAAAAAATTTAAAAGATTTTTTAAATTCTGTGAAGAAATAAAATCAGGATTATTAAAAAGTATGTATTTATATATCTGATATGTATGAATTTGGTTCATTAATAACAAAAATGAATGCTGTGCATTGCTGCAAAATGGATCTATTCTTTCAACATTAACATTAAAGAATTTATTTAGTAAACGAATAAATGTTCAATTTGCAAACATCTGCAAGATGTTGTATTGAAAATTTGGGCATACATTGTCAAGAGGCATTCTGTTGAATTATTTAAATAATTAATTCTATAATTAATATAATTTAATAATTAATTAATTCATTATAATGCCCCTGTTGTGATTACATATTTATTTGTGAAAATAAGTCTGAGTTTTACTTATTTTCACTTTTAAAACAAAGAAATATGTAATCACACCAGGGGCATTATACATTTGCCACAAAACTGTGTTCCAGTAAAAATAAGAAGATATAAAAATGAAACAGCAACTTTCTGATTTAAGAATTCATCTTCAGTGATATACAGGAATATTATGAAAGCTTTCTATGAGGCACTTGCTGAATGTATTTGAAGATGTGCCCTTGGTTAAACTGCCTTTCATGCCCTTGTGAAGTGTCTGAAGCAGCGGTAAGGTATGCTGTTCTAATAACGATCACTCAGAAACCCTGCAAATCCAAGCATGAGGGCTTTCACTGTACCATACTCTCAGGGCATCGTACATTTCTCAGGCTGAGTTCATTTTTATTTCAGAAACTGGGGATTCAGGTTTTTGCATTTACACTCACGTTTGATCTCATATCTCCAGTGTGAATGAAAACACACTCTGCTGAGAAAAAGATGTGATGTAGCTGTAATGTTGGAACAGTACCAGTGCAGTTTAAACTACAACATTAGTATCTCTTCAACAGATATAAACATTGTGCTTCCAAGTCAGAATAATCAGTCTCTTGTGTCTGTGTAACCGAGTTTGCTGCTGTATTATTGTCTTTAAAACAAATGCAGTTCTACATACAGAAACATTACTATTGAAAAAAATTACACATCAGCAGTATACCTGGATAGTAATTTACATGGTTGTCACGTTATTAGTAATCTGGTGATTATTATGCTCATTATTTTTTAACGGACAGACGAACATAAATTAGTGTGAAATCAGATTAGGTTCTCTAAATCCCCAGAGACCACCTTACATTGATTTAATTTCCAGGCAAACTGGACATTGAAAACATTTATTAAATTATCAGTATCTGTTTATATTAGATAACCTACTTACGTTTATAAAGTAGTTTCCATAAAAGCATAATATCAAACATTTGTAAAGAATACAGAGAAAATGGGCTTTCTATCAACCATCAGATAAACGATAATTAATGCTTTTATTTCTGAAAGTTCTCCACTCTCACATCAGATGTGAAAAAAAAATCCACAGGTCTATCTTTCCACAGGGAGAAGACAAACATGTGTCTGAAATAAAGTGCAACTGCCAAGAAGCTGTTAATGAGAAAAAGCAATAGACCAAAAGAGGAATATTTCTGAATCAAATAAATAAGCTGCTGAGGTTCTCAGAGCCCAGATTTCTACACCACTCTGTATTCCCCCTTGAATTCAGGACCGTGCTGTAAAAGTGAATTACACCGTGCAACTGAAGGGGGAGCCCTAGAGCAAAGTTACCAAATCTTATGTAGTGTTCTTTTAATATACATTGTTTTCTGCCTACTCCACTGACCCAGAAAAAATCATTAATGAGTTTGGCAGAGGTCTCAGAAATGAGAAAACTTCATTTATATTCTTGCCCCTGTACATCATTTGCAGGTGAAGATTGTATGTTATTTATGTATTTATTTATTTTTAAATGGTACAATATAATACAGTATAATATATATATATATATATATATATATATATATATATATATAATATTTTATAATATAATATAATATAATATAATACTAGTCCAATATACCTGCATAGTGATGTATCACGTCAACTTTTTTATGGCTAGGTTTTTTATTTTATTTTATTATTTTTTTTTATTATTATTTTTTTTTTTTTACATTTTTTTCCCAATTTGTATATTTTCAGTATATCTTTCTTTCTTGCACAGTAGCCCTGTTAACTTTGGTGCCTTGGTGCTGTTTCATACTGATGAGCAGAATACCCCCCCTTATTCTCCCAACTACCATTTAACCCCTTCCTGGGTGGCACTGCTAGAGTACCTGATACCTGCTGTTTTTTTTCCAAAACAGGTGCAGTAGAGTGTAGCGGTGCCAACACATTGAGGCCAATAAGATAAATCATGGACAGGAAATACATATGGTTTTATGGCTGCAATTCATCCAGCTTGTTGTTAAAATAAGAATTTTATATAAAACATTTAATTTGTTCTAACATTCCTTGAGCAGCTGAATTGCTACCCTCATCCAGCACGGTCTGAGGGTCTGAATGCACACTCTTCAGTGACGTTCAGCTTTTCCCTATGAACTGAGGTTTCTCCAGATTCCCTGAATCTTTTCAAAACATTGTACTTGATAGATGATGAGAGACCTAAAGTCTTTACAATATTGTGTGGAGAAATCTTTGTTTTCTCACAAAGATTGGCACAAAATTGTGAGCGATGGCCCCTTCGTTCTTGCGAAGACAGAATGTTTGAACACTGTGTAACTTATATTTTCTATAAACATTTCAGTCTAATTTTGACCTGTCCCAGTTGTTGCAAAGTGTTGTAGGCATCAAATTCGAATTAGTTTATATTTACGAAGTAATCTCAAGTTTGAAAGAGAACACAGTAAAACCTTTTCTTTGTATTTTGTCAGGTAAATACATTTTTGTTTTTTTTTCTCATTCAGAAACACAGTTATTTATATATAGAATCAATTTGGAATAGATTATGGGCAGAAAAAAGGTGCGAACACATTTTTCTCAGTTTGGTGTTCACATGCAAATAAATACTAAATAAATATTGGTAAAAATACACTGAATGGCAATGATTAGTGATTAGTCTTCTGCAACAGCATGAGGTTAATAAAAGAGAATTATAGCATAAATGGCACACCATGGCTGCTCTCATTTGGGCTGGAGTTGAGAATTGAAAGCCGGGCTCAGTGAGAGCATGATATTATTGTCAGAGGCTGAAAACCACCACAGTTGACCAGGACAGGAAACTCTAATTACAGCGTGTCAGTGTTTCCTAATCCAGCAAAGAGGGAGGATTACAGGAGCTCTCATTATATTGAAGTTCTCTTTAACACATCAGGTCTTTCAGCTTTCATCCTTGCCAGGGTGTTTCGCCGTGGTGTAAAAAGAATTCACACTTTTGGACGTGACATTTCCAGAGTCTTTGGTCACTTTTTTACTCAGAACTACTGAGGGGAATTTTCGCCCTGACCATGCTTTAAACACTATTCAGTTTAACCACATGGTTCATGCAATGGATGCTTATGCTCATTAGCAGTCCTCATTCAATTCATAAATTAAATATATAAATATTTAAGCAGGCAATTGTTTCCTCTAAATCTTTTATATTGAACTAATTAGGCTCCTTCTTAAATTATAAAATAGAATGGAATTTTACCCTGAATAAAAAAAGTTACCATTCATTAATTCATACAGTGCACTAGTAATATCCAACTGGACCAGTGATGCAATAACCAGTCATTAAATAAGCATTGGTCTCTTAGTGTATACACCTATGAGATTTCTAACAGATCATTAAAATGTTCAGCAGCTTTGGGTCTGCCAAATAAATGTCAATATATTTCACTTATTTGTTCACACAATTTTGTTTGTATTAAAAAAGGCATTTTATAATATGGCTTTAATGTTTCTAATGATCAAAATTCTGGCTGGTCAGTTGTGTTTACCTGAGAACATGACATACATCTAAACACACAAAGTGGCAGTATAAAATAACTCTGCACCAGAAACAGTTTAGTGACCTTCACATACTCAGGTGTCCTTCAGTCCCGTCTAATCCAAGACCCTACTCAGATGAGAGGCTACAGACTGTATCTGGAATAATCTGAATGTAGAAATGTATTTGGAATCATTTGTTAAATTGCTTATGACAGGGATGACACCAGAATGATGCATTAGTGTTTCTTGTTTTGTCTCTGCACAGTTCACTGGGTTCAACTTGGGTGGTTAACTTTGCAAGCTTCCGTCTCTGAAGGGCGAGTTGAAGAGCTGACATTCAGAGGATTTCAAAGTGTGATAGGATAAACTGTAACCTAGTGAATAACAATGAGTTTTAAGATCATAATTGCACTTATTGATGGTTTCTGGGGTAATATCAGAATGATGCACAGACATTTTGGCAGAAGCAGTAATTTGATAAATCAGTGTATAATGACTAGATGTTGTATATTTTATCTTTGTCTCTTGGCATCTTAATCATTGTCATTTATTCATAGTAATTTCACTATTCAGAGCAAAGCTGAAGTGATTTTTAAAAAATATTTTTCTACACACTCTGAAATGTTTTGTATTTGTAAAAAAAAAAAACACCCAAACTAGTAAAACAACAAAAAAAAAACCATCAGGGAATGTGTGAGAGTGAAACATTCATTCATTCATTGTCTGTAACCCTTATCCAATTCAGGGTCGCGGTGAGTCCGGAGCCTAACCAGAATCACTGGGCACAAGGCAGGAACACACCCTGGAGGGGGCGCCAGTCTTTCACAGGGCAACACACACGTTCACTCACTCTTTTGAGTCGGCACTCCACCTGCCAACGTGTGTTTTTGGACTGTGGGAGGAAACCGGAGCACCCGGAGGAAACCCACGCGGACACAGGGAGAACACACCAAACTCCTCACAGACAGTCACCCGGAGCGGGACTCGAACCCACAACCTCCAGGTGTGTGACTGCAACACTCCCTGCTGCGCCACCGTGAAACATATTTTTCAAATTAAAACAATCTTCATCTGATTTAAAGGTTCTTGGAAAAAAACCCTAAATGGGTAAATAACATAATAATAAAAAAAAATAAATAATAATATACTATAGCCCTGTGAAGGACTGGCGCCCCCTCCAGGGTGTATTCCCGCCTTGTGCCCAATGATTCCAGGTAGACTCTGGACCCACCCCGACCCTGAATTGGATAAGCGCTTACAGATAATGAATGAATGAATGAATAATATATTATATTTATATAGTGCTATTCAAGAATTCTAATGTCTCTTTTTATTGCATGCCATAGGCTTGAAGTGCTTTTTCCTGGTCGCTTCTCCACTAGCACAGCTCCCCTGTGATATGTAACCAGTGACGTCGCAAAACCTAGTCTCTAACAGGAACCGCAGGCTTTGAAAACCATAACAATGCCAGCTGTAAGGTTAGGTGTGTTTATTCATTGTGTATTCATGTATTGCTGTTTTTTTGTTTTTGTTTTTTGGACTGAACATGGCTCCAAGGCCCTGTTTTCACAGATTCCCCAGTTCTCACAACAGAATTTTCCTCGTTGCAGGGACTGGCTCTTGCCTGAGTTTTTCATTGGTTGCTTATCCAAAGAGAGTTGGAACCTCTTCAAAACACCACGACGTAATTTTAGCAGCTCCCGTTGATCTGAAAAACAAATTTGACAGCTGTTGTAACCAGTGGCTAGTTTGTGCCGGTGGTCTGCATTTCGTGGCGATAGACTTGGTGAAAGAAGTCCCTCTGGCCAATCAGCACTCTGCAAGGTTTACACATCACATTTAGTACCTACTTGGTTCACTCCGTACCAGGGACCAGGTACCAGATTTAGCTAGTGGAAAAGAAAAAAGAGCCAAGTCGAGTTGAGTAGGTTACATACAGAGAAAAAGCATCAAAAGATGCTTACAAAAGTCAATACATAGAAAATATTGATAGACATACACAACAGAACAAATACAGCATACAAAACAATAACCAACAGTACAGAACTGGGTTGAATAGTTTAATGAATATTATAAGGAATATGATCAATATGGGTGGCACGGTGGCGCAGCAGGTGGTGTCGCAGTCACACAGCTCCAGGGGCCTGGAGGTTGTGGGTTCGATTCCCGCTCCGGATGACTGTCTGTGAGGAGTTGGTGTGTTCTCCCTGTGTCCGCGTGGGTTTCCTCCGGGTGCTTCAGTTTCCTCCCCCAGTCCAAAACACACGTTGGTATGTGGATTGGTGACTCAAAAGTGTCCATAGGTGTGAGTGTGTGTGTCTGTGTTGCCCTGTGAAGGACTGGCGCCCCCTCCAGGGTGTATTCCTGCCTTGCGCCCAATGATTCCAGGTAGATGTGATCAATATTATTAGGAATATAAGGAATATTATAAGCAAAGGAGAAATGATAATTTTTTTGATGTTTGATTTGAATCTAGAGTTGGAGAATGTAGGACAAGATGGGGAAGAGAGTTCCAGAGTCTTGGAGCAGATCTAGAAAAAGCATGCATATCTGTAAAGGCTGGGGGGATGAACAGTGAGCAGCCCGGCTGAGGAAACCCTGAGAGTGAGAGTGGGTTTGTAGGGATGGAGAAGATCAGACAGGTGTGAAGGAGCAAGGTTATTTAGAGCTTTGTAAGTGAGAAGGAGTTTTCTGAATTGAATCTGGTATTTCGTGTGAAGCCAGTGAAGATGTCGGAGAACAGGCATAATGTGTTAGTGAGAGTGTGAAGGCAGGCAGCAGAGATCTGAACCATCTGAAGTCTGCGGACAGAGGAAGAGCTGATGCTGAAGACCAGCGAGTTGCAGTAGTCCAAGCGGGTGGAGATGAAAGCATGAATAAAAATGGCAGCCTTAGACTAAGAGAGAGATGGCCTAATTTTACGCAAATGAAAATATGACGTTTTAACTGATGTGAGTCGAGGGTGACACCCAGATTATGAACCAGAGGTGAAGGAGATACACTTGAATCATCAATAGAGAGAGAAAGAGAACCAGCTATTTTCAGATTTGATTTAGAACCTAGGGCGGCATGGTGGTGCAGCAGGTAGTGTCGCAGTCACACAGCTCCAGGGACCTGGAGGTTGTGGGTTTGATTCCCGCTCCGGGTGACTGTCTGTGAGTTGGTGTGTTCTCCCCGTGTCCGCGTGGGTTTCCTCCGGGTGCTCTGGTTTCCTCCCACAGTCCAAAAACACACGTTGGTAGGTGGATTGGCGACTCAAAAGTGTCCGTCTGTGTGTGTGAGTGAATGTGTGTGTGTGTTGCCCTGTGAAGGACTGGCGCCCCCTCCAGGGTGTATTCCCGCCTTGCGTCCAGTGATTCCAGGTAGGCTCTGGACCCCCCACGACCCTGAATTGGATAAGCGGTTACAGATAATGAATGAATGAATGATATAGAACCTATTGGTATGAGTTCAGTCTTTTTACTATTTAACATGACGAAGTTGTGATTCATCCATTTTGCAGTCACACAGCTCCAGAGGTCTGGAGGTTGTAGGTTCGATTCCCGCTCCAGATGACTGTCTGTGAGGAGTGTGGTGTGTCCTCCCCGTGTCCTCGTGGGTTTCCTCCAGGTGCTCTGGTTTCCTCTCACAGTCCAAAAACACACATTGGTAGGTGGATTGGTGACTCAAAAAGTGTGAGTGAATATGTGAGTGTGTGTTGCCCTGTGAAGGACTGGCGCCCCCTCCAGGGTGTATTCCCACCTTGCGCCCAATGATTCCAGGTAGGTTCTGGACCCACCGCGACCCTGAACTGGATAAGTGCTTACAGATAATGAATGAATGAATGAATGAAAGGTTTCTAGCAGGCCAAGAGGTGGATTTTTAATGGATTAAGTACTCAAATAAATCTGAATGTCATTCGCATGACATGTCCAAAGGGAAGCATATACACAATAAAAAAGGGGCCCAAGAACTGATCCTTGAGGAACCACTTGACAAACAGGAGAAATATAAGAAGTATGACCAATAAGGGGACTTAACTGTTGTCTGTCAATTAGATAGGATGTGAACCAGTCCAGGGCGGAACCATTAATGCCCAGCTCTTGCAGCATGGACAGAGGATGGGGTGATTTACTGTGTCAAAATCTGCACCTTGGTCTGGTAGTAAAAGGAGACAGAGAGCACCAGAATCCACAGCTCAGAAAAGAATGTATAAGCATGGGGACATGTATTTCAAATTTAGTGAACCATCACACCATATGAAGGCTCCATGATACTCACAATGTTTTTTTTATAACATGTTCTTTAAGGAACCAGAAGTGTTTCTCCTTTTGCATCTCGGAAAATGATCCTTTTTGGCATCTTTCTTTATAACAGCATAAGTTTACATTTGTATTTCACTTGGGCTGAAAACTCAGGGACATCGGAGCAGCGGTTATCTCTCGTTACACACACATCATACTGCAGCGCTTCAGTCCATAACTCTGCTGATGATAGTGTCTGGATGGTGCAGTGAATGGTGCTGTATGTGACAGGGAAGTTGGACGTGCTCTGTGAGGGGTAACATAATGAGTAGCAGTAGCTAACCGTAACTTGCTTTCACTAGGCAGCCCAGCCAATTATCCCTCAACACTCGTCTTGTACTTCACATGTGGCACACACACCACTGGCTCTAGATCTGTTTTGGTCGCCTTTCTCTCTTGGAGACTAATGAAGACTCAAATTAATTAGAGACTAGTAGCTTTGGAGCTCTACATCTGTGGGAATTTGTTTGGTCATAGGGATGGGAATGAAAGCAGCACTGAGTTTTGACCTTACATACACTCTCAGACCAAAACTCACTTGCTCCTACAACATTTATTTCTGAAATGAAGTGTGGGAGAACTCTACAGGGAGTTTGTCCCACTTTTCTCCACTCTTCTGGGAAGGCTTTACACTAAATGGAACATTTCTGTGAAAATTTGATGACGTTCAGCCATGACAGCATTAGTTAGGTTGGGTCCTGATGGTGTATTGCATAGTGCTTCTTACATGTAATGCACCAGAGTGTACTGGACAAACTGGGTTCAAACCAGGTGAACTTGAAGTTGAGGCTTTTATGTGAGGTTTTGTCTGTCTGTTGACCATCTGCTCAGTACATCGCAATGTTTCTTCACTCATACATTTCAAAGACTGGTATTAGAAACAAAACTGACAGATGCAAAATTCTTGGTTTGAGGAGGATTAAAAAGATCCCCACTTTTGATGTTGTGTACTCTATACAGATAATTAGCGTAGAGAAACTTTAATCTTAAGACTGAAAAAAAAGCGGGCATAGATCTTTTGCCTGTCTAGTAAGCTTTGTGATTTTCACAAACAACACACTTTTAAAACTTGATTATATGTTAAACTCCTTTACTGAGATGGAGGATGGAAACTATGCAGAAGACTTTCCTGTTATTCTGGTTTTGGGTTTGCCTCTGTGTGGATATCCATGTCTGCTTTTTTTAAACAGTAAATGCTAAAAATATATGACCGGACAACAAACAAGATGCATGTCATCTTCAATATCAGGCCACACCAATGCAATATCAATAAACCTATAGCAGATCTTAGAGGATGGAAACAGTGGCTTATGAAAATGCACCAAATCCGGCTACATTTGGTGGCACAGAACCACACACTGTTATATGTCTATAACGCCTCTATGTTGTGTGAAACTTGAAACCTCACTTAACCTAAACATTCATTCATTCATTATCTGTAACCCTTATCCTATTCAGGGTCGCAGTGGGTCCAGAGCCTACCTGGAATCATTGGGCGCAAGGCGGGATTACACCCTGGAGGGGGTGCCAGTCCTTCACAGGGCAACACACACATTCACTCACACATTCACTCACACACTCACACCTACGGACACTTTTGAGTCGCCAATCCACCTACTAACGTTTGTTTTTGGACTGTGGGAGGAAACCGGAGCACCCGGAGGAAACCCACGTGGACACAGGGAGAACACACCAACTCCTCACAGACAGTCACCCGGAGGAAACCCACGCAGACACAGGGAGAACACACCAACTCCTCACAGACAGTCATCTGGAGCATGACTCGAACCCATAACCTCCAGGCCCCTGGAGCTGTGTGACTGCGGCACTACCTGCTGCACCACCGTGCCACCCTTTACTTAAACAGTCTTTGTCCATATATGATAAGCAAAGAAGGTAATTATTGAACTAATTCCCTGATGTAACTATCAACACACTGACAATGAGGATCATGGTGTAACAGGTAGTGCTTCTGCCAAACATCTTTAGGATCTCAGGGTCCTGGGTTCTGTCTGTGAGGTGTTTGCTGTGTTCTCTGTGTCTGTGTGGGTTTTCTCCAGGTTCTTGGTTTTCCATTGTTGAGGATTTTTGGTTTGCCACATCATTTGAACCCAGCAGTTGTCATTCATTCTGTGTCAATATTTCATGATGAAAGGACCAATAGAAATGCTCCAAATTTACTTGCGATAAAATCATTTTTACATTCGCTTCCATTGAAAGTTAAGTAGGTTTTTAATTTTCTCGTAAAGCTGCTATAATGGAGATACATGGTTTTCATTGTACAGCGATGATATGTTGGTAGGTGTTGTCTAAAGGTGTGAATGTGTGAGAATATGATATCCTGTGATGGACTGGTGCCTGGTGCAGGGTGTATTCCTGATTTGTGCCCAATGATTCCAGGTAGGCTCCAAACCCATCACAACTCTGATCAGGATGAAGATGTTACAGTGCATGAATGAATTATAGAGAGGCTCTGTTAGAGACTGGAATCCACTACATTAATATACTACAGTCTACACAGGATAACAATAACTGCACATGGTCACTAGTGATGGCCATTCCAATTCTTAGCTCACAATATTCATTCATTCATTCATTCATTCATTCATTATCTGTAACCGCTTATCCAATTCAGGGTCGCAGTGGGTCCAGAGCCTACCTGGAATCATTGGGTGCAAGGCGGGGAATACACCCTGGAGGGGGCGCCAGTCCTTCACAGGGCAACACAGACACACACACACATTCACCTACGGACACTTTAGAGTCACCAATCCACCTACCACAGGTGTTTTTGGACCGTGGGAGGTAACCGGAGCACCCGGAGGAAACCCATGCAGACACAGGGAAAACACACCAACTCTTCACAGACAGTCACCCGGAGGAAACCCACACAGACACAGGGAAAACACACCAACTCCTCACAGACAGTCACCCGGAGGAAACCCACGTGGACACGGGGTGAACACACCACACTCCTCACAGACAGTCACCCGGAGCGGGAATCGAACCCACAACCTCCAGGTCCCTGGAGCTGTGTGACTGCGACACTACCTGCTGCACCACTGAATATTGTTTCTGCACTATTGTCTCCCCCTGAAATTTGCAATACCTTCTACCATTTAATTCATGAATAAAATCTTAATCTGCCTTTGGTGTAACTAATAAACAAATGTAGCTGTTTTTCAAATGATGTCCACCTTAAAAATCTGACTAAAAAACCTGAGAACCAGATGAAATGATACAGCCCTAATGGACACATTATTTAATGTGAGAAACTCAATATCAGTGTTTTCCACTTCTTTCTTACATTTTGATAGGCACTAGAGATGCACTGCAGAAGTGTGGGCCCTCATATTTTAACATATATTTTCATACATTACTGAGATTCGTGCCTGGGTCGATGGATTTGAGATCACATTCAAAAAAAGCAAGAGAGAAAAAAAGAGAAAAATCACACAGAATCTCCATCAGCCATCTAAGGCAGAGCCGTGGAGCCATTAGGCACCTTTCGTTTTGGCGGGTAAAACCATCGCCATTAGTTCCGCCACGCTCGGGTACGTTTCCATATCCCCTCCATCCTTGCGTTTTTCTGTCCAAGAAAATAGGGAAAGTTGCAGATTAATTTAAACTAATCCTTCATGTCTGGATTGGCTTTAATTACTTGCTGTGGCCCCAGACGTGCAGAGTGTGCTGCAGTGACTTGACTGTGGCATATATTTTGAGAGTCTTCGTATTTTCCTATCTGTGTTTAGTACTGTACAATAGATCCAACAAAGAAGGTCGTTTATCTAGTAGTTTATCTAGGAGTAACTGTGTATTTGTTCAAGAAAACACTAAAATTAGAATAAATTTATAAATAAACAGTTCATTGTGATTAAATGTGTAAGTGTATTAGCTTATTCTTATCAAAACACCTTGTCAATGAAGCCTAGTATTTACTTTCTTTTGATATCCATGCAATGACTGGGACCAAACCTCTGTATTTTTCTGCCTATGTATTCCTAACTTGACAGACTTAACATTTACCGCACGTATGTTTATTTTTTTATTTATTCAAATATTTTATAGTGTTTTAGCTACATAACAAACAAACAAAAAAAAAAACAATACTTTTGTGGTCAATAAAGGTTAAGATGTTTGTGGTTAATTAGCCGTCTCGTCCCAGGATGCCAGTTATTATGGGGCTGGTAGTAGACAGTGGGCATGGCTGCAATGCTCTTATTTTATAAAGTCAGGAAGGTTCAGTTATCAGAATGCAAACAATAAGCTACACAATATCAGTGGATTTCTCATTACTGTAGCACGATTACGCAGTCAAAACACATACCAGTTACATAATGATTAAAAAGCTAATTCAGACTCTTCCTGCTTAAACACAAAAATACTGTTAAATATTGCATTAAGTGTGTGTGTGTATATATATATATATATATTAATTAGTTTGCATATGTGAGTGTAAAGAGCACAAAAAGAATGGTAAATAAAAACTTGACTGCATAAATAAATATAAATTAATTTTTTTTATAAATTTTATCATTATAAGAATTTATATCCATTTTGTTTGTGTTGCTGTAATTAATATTATTTTCCTATATTTATTAAACTTATTATTTAATAACTTCTATGAACGTAGTATGTAATGTATGTATCTTTTGTGAGTGTTGCCCAAATACAAACCTTTTTATTTAACGGATTTTTTACAAACACACACACACACACACACACACAGACACACACACAGAGCACTAACGAGGAGAAAGTGTCTTTGTGGCGAGTGGAGCAGAACGGCCTCACACGACCCATGTGTCTAAAGGTGGCATAAACAAGCCTCCAGTGTAATCCAATCTCACAAATTAGCCTGTCATTTAACAGGGATTAAACCCCCTGCCGGAGATGGAGTATAGAATAACTTAGCTATTGCCTTAGCAATTGTTATAAAAAAAAAAAGAGCGAAGGGGAAGAAAGAGGTGCAATTCCATTTAATGCTTGTGTGCACACACCTCGGCTGAATTGCCAATGGAGCTGATGTAATTAGATCATTTTTTAAATAATAAAAAAAAAACTCACCACACCACCCCTTCCTCCTCCACTCGTAACATTAAACCAGCACATAACCTTAGTGCTTCCATACGAACTCACTAATCTCTACAGCCTTAACTGACCTAATAAGATAGAATGCTTCACACTTGGGCACACTACATTTCTTTCAAATTCCAAGCTGATTATCAAAACGCTGGCCCTCTAATTCTTAAAGATATCCATTCGGACTGATTTTGCAGATAGTTTTGATGATTGAAACAGAGGGGGATGTATAATAAATTACTAGGGTTCACATACCACACAATTTCTCTCACTATTTCTGAAAGTGAATAGTGAAAATAGTGAAAGACTAATATGTTGATGAGGTATGTGACATTTGAGCGTGTAGTGAGATGTAGCCCACGAGGCAGATTCAGTGACTAAAGTCTATGTCTCGCTAAGTCTCACTTACTTTTTGCAGATACCAGTGAAGTCAAACACATTTATTTGTATAATGTTTTATACAAATTGATGTTGTCACAAAGCAGCTTTTTCAGAAATTGAAAATTAATACAAATATAGAAATTAATAGTGGCAAGGAACAAGTCTCTTGAAGCAGGAGGAAGAAATCTTGGCATTTACCCATGACTCATAAGAGGGACCCGTCTTCCTCCGTTCAAACAAACCATTAATAATATAGTTTTAACTTAAAATGACAGGTACGTGGTACTGATATCGATAATATTCAGTACTAATAATATGGGCTGTCTTGATAATCTTGAATAGCCACAAGACCAAATGTAAATTTCTCCTTTAAAAACTAACAAACTTTAAAATGTGCTATTTACAGTATAATCATTTAAATTAAAAAGGTCATCTAGAAGGAATCTGTAACAGAAAATGGTCTAGAAATATTAGAACATATTGATGGGCAGCATTCCTAGTACATGACATCTACATAATCATTTCATAACAGCTGACACAAAAGAACGAATGTTTATTAAGATTTATTTCAACAAGTGTCAGTTTACATGAAGCTAATTTTATCCATTTAGATATGTGCCTTTATATCGTAGCCTTTAGATGCCTTCACACATTTATGTCTGTTGCCATGACAGGCTTAAAGATATATTAAAGATATACATAACAGCACTGGAAAAGTGAGTATGTGCTATTTCAGGACAGGTTTGTTACAGGACTGGGTCACATTCATTTTTCCCTTTCCCATATCTGCATTTCCTGCTGTGATTTGTTCAATACCTGGTGTCAGATCAGTGACATTGAATGTGTACAACCACAAAAATGTGGTTTTGGTTTATTGAATAAACACAAGTTACCTCTTTCATAGATATAACCTAGACCCCATGTATTATTTCAATTTTCAATAATGAATATGTTATTATTTAATTATTTAAAAATGTTAATGTGCACAATGTGTCGTTTACACAGGAACAGTTAGATAGAAGCATCTGCAAAAACCACTTCACCTTGACTTTCCCTTTCCCCCCCCCCCCCCCCCAACCCCCGCACACAGGCTCTCACAAAGCACTGCATTGGGTTCACAGGGGAGAGAAAAGAGGCTTTGAAATTCACTCTCACAAGCTGTTCTCAAAGCAGGGAGCAAGGCAAGGAAAGGTGTATGCCATTTCAAGAGATTAATAAAGGGCTTTAATTGAAGATTGAAATTTTTATATTTTAATAAATGTCTTATTTTGATGCACTGAAAATGTCTTGATCTAATCTAAATTCTAAAAACCAATGATAAATCTTCAGGCTTCAGAGACTAACTAGTCCTGAGAACTAAAACGTGATTATAACTTTATTTAATAAAGTCATCTTGAGTGTTTAATTACCACAAAGCATTGAGGTAAATGTCTTGTTTCTAAAATCTTAACTGTGCCCAACAAAACAATCTTTTCCCCTGTGGTTACTAGTTATAGCCAAGAATACTCTCCCATGTGATAGGCCTTCAGGAGCTGCACAGTCAGAGTCCACCAGTTACGTTCTGATTTACAGTCCAAGGACCAATACATCTCAGAGTGTTAATATGAGCCATAGGTGAGACTATGAGATTTCAGAGAGTTTGTAGAAATGAGAACTGACAAGAGCAGCTCTAAGGCAGGGCTCTTTACTGAAGGTGACACTGTAAAACTGTTGCATACAAAGTATAATTTGTGTTTGCCTGTAACAAACTTTAAATAAACCAGGTGGATTGTCTTTTACAAGCTTCTGTTTTTGATCTAGAACACCAAAGGTCTTCATTTGCAGCGTTAGATTAGCACTAATATATTTTAGAAACCCCCAAGTATGTTTTCAGTTGGGGTTAGACATTTATGACTCAAGCTAAAAGTCAAGCTCCAATAGTCACTTCTAAAATAATAAAAAGTTGAAAAGAAAGGCATGAAATGAGATGCTCTGCAGCCTTTACATATGAGTTTAAGGTCATCATCACAGAGGTACAGGCTGTTACACAGTGGAACGGTGTTCTCTGGCACAATAGAACGACATCCATACATTTGGGCTGAGTTGGAGTGGTGTTTGTGATAGTAATGCTGCAAAATCAGTACCTGATCTCATTAATGACGTGCATTTCTTTGTCATTGTACAAAGTACAACAACTACGTGTCTTCCACATTTAAACCATGTGTGGCAGTGAACACACACACACACACACGGAGCAGTGGGCAGCCATCCCCAGGGCTGGGGGAGCATTTGGGGATTAGGTGCCTTGGTCAAGGGCACCTCAGCCATGGATTAAGGGAGGAGGACAGGACTGTTCCTATACTTTTATTGGTTTTTAAACGTATATATACAACAACCTCGAAACCAACTAAAGTGCACAGACTGTCCACACACTGCATATGTCCACACACATGCACATACATAATATCAAAAGTTACTTGTTATGTAAATAAATGAAATTTTACGACTACTACTAATAATCATAGTTTCCTTTTTCTTCTTCTTCGTCGTCGTAGTAGTAATAGTAGTAGAAGTGGTAGCATTAATAACTATATTAATTTTTAATGACAATTATCATTTTAATTCCAAGTATTTTGGGGGGAATTATGGGAAAGAAACATTTTATACAAACCATATTAATCAAGGCACTCTCAAGGCTACATCCCATCAAATCCTCACTGAAATTTTCCGACAGCTAATCTAAAGCCTTGGCAGAATAATAGAAGACATCCATTGCATCCATTTTGTCCTAAAAGTCTATTTATGTATTAATACCCTTCTTTTCAGCACCTGTTTTGTGCTGCAGTGGGAACAGCTGAAATCAGACCAAACAGGATTAAAATATAATTAATAGCTTGGTTTATAAAGGATGTCAAATTGAATCAAAATCAAACCTCTCATTTGGCTCGTGTGTAATCCAGAGTGGGATTCCATTTATGAGTGTTGGGAGTTCTGGTGGGCAGCACTGGGGAGATAATTGCCTAACAGGTATATCAGTCACAGCGGTTAATTAAAAACATTGCATAATCACCTGTCACATCTGGGCCTGGCCTTGGCGGCGAACGAGAACGCTTGGGCGCAGGCCCTAAAAATAGAAACCCGCTCTGACACCTCACATCGCACCCCGTCCTCGCTGTCAGAGAACAAGCATCTGCCTGGAGTCGGGAGCATGCTTTATTCCTGCCTCTGCGGCACTGTACAGGGTGAGATGCTTCACGGTGCTTTAGGGGTTTTTCTCGTGTTCTGAGCTTTTTAGGTGGGGGTGGGGTTACAATTAGATTATTATATGGCAAAGCAGTTACAGCATTTTTTCCCCTGATTTTACTGGATTTAAAATTCTTAGATACACTTACACCCTGGAAAAACATCTGGGAACATCTGCTTACTTTATACAGTGGGAAATTAGTACAGATAATTTAGCTCTGATCTGATTTGGTAGACAACATATTTTCTTGTTGTGGATAACCTAGGAATGTCATAGAATTTTTGTTTCTTGTCGGCTTGTTGGGATAAGCTGTGGTTTATGTTTCTTTCACACAGATGGCACCCAGACATAATGTGTGTATGGACAAGACAGAGACATCCAAAGATATTCAATACTGTGCCAACCTGGCCTGTCGTTGGTCTGGTTTCCATATTAATCTAGTCATCTTTTCTACATATATTAAGGATCAAAAGATGCATTAAAAGATGTATTAAATCAGTTTGAAGTTTATATGTCTATTGGACACTCCTATATTTTTTTTTTTACAGATCTTTGTAATTTACATTTAACCACTGGTGTACTTGATTACTTCCTTTGATTCTGTGTTATACACATCTTCAGGGAAAGAAGATGGCTTTTGGATTTTGTGAATTCAGGCTGTGTGAAATGAATCCACAATCTAATAGAGTTACACAGGCAAAAAGTTAAGCTTTGTTATTTATTATGTTGAGAATCAAAATCCATAGAAGTGTGTTCTCTGAAGCAAATGTGTGGAAAATCAACAAAAGATGTCTGCAGTGCTGGACAAAGTTTGGCATCTGACTGTACATCCTCAGAGAGACTCGCGGCAAGACATCCATGATAGAGCGAAAAAATGAGAGTGTGTCTTGGCAGTGACTGTAGTGCACTCTCTTTTCAGAGGCTTGAGCAGTGGCCTTGAACAGTGTGACGGATAAAATAAAGACAAGCTGCTGATTGCATTTCTTTTGCTTTTGAGAACAGAATGTCTAAGTAGATATTCTCCAAACATTATCTCCGAAGTTAGGGAATAACGACTCTCAGAAATCTCCTCAATCATGTCCTTTGATATTCAAAGGACTTCCAAACCCTGCCTGATTGGTGGTTTCAGCGCACAGGCACGTTAGCTTTTTGGCAGCATGTGTGTAGCTTTATTCATATTTGTTTTACTAATGATTCTACAACAAAGTATAGGGCTTTTTGAACATTATTGTTTGTGATAGAATGTTTTAAAATGGCTAATGGCTAAAATATGGCTATGACAACCAAGAAAATGATCAACTCTGAATGTATGTAGGTGGCACGGTGGTGCAGCAGGTAGTGTCACAGTCACACAGCTCCAGGGACCTGGAGCTTGTGGGTTCGATTCCCGCTCCCGGTGACTGTCTGTGAGGAGTTGGTGTGTTCTCCCTGTGTCTGCGTGAGTTTTCTCCAGGTGCTCCAGTTTCCTCCCACAGTCAAAAAACACACGTTGGTAGGTGGATTGGCGACTCAAAAGTGTCTGTAGGTGTGAATATGTGAGTGTGTGTGTTGCCCTCTGAAGGACTGGCGCCCCCTCCAGGGTGTATTCCCGCCTTGCGCCCAATGATTCCAGGTAGGCTCTGGACCCACCGCGACCCTGAACTGGATAAGGGTTACAGATAATGAATGAATATATGTACAAATGTTTATATGTTGAATATGTGCAAATGTTTGGTTTCAGTGAGGTAATGTCTTCAGGGGCAACAAATGATGTCCCCAAGCTGAGCTACAAACATCTGGGCTGTGTGCAATAACACTCAAGAAAATCTCCCAAATGAAAAGAAAAAATCCCTGTGCTCCTTCACCAAAATAAAATGTAGCTGACCCCATTTTGTGAGGAAAATAATATTTTTTTTTGCTTTGACACATTTGTGATCACACCATTTTTTAAAAATGCAGTAAATTATTTTTTTTTTCCTTATATGAGTTCCTTATATGGGCATGCTGCAATGCTGACTATGACGTGACCTGTATGGACACAAATACTGTACACTGGCTTTATACAATTAGGTTTAGAAAGAGAATGTGTGAGTGTTTGTCGCCCTGTGAAGGACTGGCGCCCCCTCCAGGATGTGTTCCCACCTTGTGGCCAGTGATTCCCAGGGTAGGCGCCAGACCCACCACGACCTTGAATAGGATAAGCGGTTTCAGAGGATGAATGAATGAAGAATCTATTTTATAATTACAGTTAAATGTTTATGAGAACTTAAACAAGAAACAACAACAACAAAAAAGTAGCCTGACTCTCTGCCTTGTGAAAGTATTTTGACATGATAGCAAAAAAAAACAAATCACATCACAAACTACATCATCTACAAATTGCTGAAGTCTGACTGAGAGGAGGGAGGATTCAAAGAGTCAGGCTGTTGAGTATAAAGGTTCTCAAATTGAGACATATGATGCATTTCTGAGCCATATTCATAATTGATGCGGCCATCGCAAAAAAGAGCAATTAAAACCAGATCAAAAATAGGCTGTCCGTATTACGAGCCCGGATTGGAGAGGATAGGAACATAAAAGTGAGAAGAAAGTGAGGGATTCAGATTGATTGGTGTGAATGAGGTGAACAGCTAATGGTGCCGAGCGGAATTTTAGGGACATTGATTGAAACATCACACTGGTATTAGGTGCAACGAGAGAGGGAGCGAAAGGAGGGGGAAAAAATAGGAAGGGAAAGGAGAAAGCTTTGATCAAAAGAAAAGTTATGGAAGGCTTGAAAGCTTCCCAGCTCAAGTGGCTCAGATGTTAAAAAAACAGTGACAGATCATCATTATGGAGTGTGATTACAGCTGTACCTCTGCTAACGGGACCCAGAAGAGTGACGTATGAGCCGATACATGTCTTCATGTCTATCTATACAGCAAGGCTTTTGGTTCTTCTGAATTCTTTGTTAGTGCAGACTTGCTGAGGGTGGTGTCCTCAGAGGTCATCTCTGGCACTTGGAAATATATTCAGCCCAGAAAATCCATAGATTCTGAATTAACACGGAATAATTAAGACTGTGTAATAACCAAGGCTTAGAGGAGAGTAGGACACAACATAATTTGGGCAAAATGTACGATAAATACTAATTTCATATTGACGATCAAGTTAACTACGACATGCTTTTCTTCAGATCTAAATGTGTAAATGCTGATGATGATCATATTTCAGCCAGATGACTATGTTCTTCAAGTGTCTTACCATTCTGGAATTGTAAGTATGAGCCACAAATTCTTCTCTTAGTATCTGCAACATTGTACCATTTTAAAGCACACAACTCTCTCACAGTCTGAACTAGCCAGGCTAAAGAAGAGCTTCCACAGCATGAGGTTTGTTTTAATGGTGTCACAAACCAAGCCTAAAGTAAGATCCAAAAACTTCTTTACTTTATATCAGTACAAGACCGTCATTTTTGGAACGTTGTTTACATACCGAATACTCATAATTGTACTATGTCATATAATAAAAAATATTCTAATATAATACAAAATATGGGTCCTTACATGCCCATATTGTTGGAAAAGCGCCAGTGAAATGAGCTACAGATAACGGAGTGAGCGGATGGTCCTTTCCAAAGTGCCCGTTTAAAGTTGACAAATTTAGTCCATTTTCTGGATATTTTGGGATCTTTGGGCCATTTGTTCACAGATGTCCCACTGTACATTGAATGATTGCAGACAAAAACAACACACCTTTTCGTCATTTTACATTAAATTAAGAGCAGCTTCTAGAGTGTTGTCCACCATCTACGTCACAGGCAAGACGCCTATTAGAGTTTCCCAACACCGTTGGGGGGGGGACCAACGGTCTTTTAAACCTTATTCCTTCAATTAGTAAGAAATAACATGTTTTCTGACTATCAATAAACACAAGTGAGGAACTCAAATTCCACTGTATTTATTTGTTTGACACTTTCATAGAGCTGGTGCTTAGCCTTTAACAGACATTGTAGAATGCTGTGAATACTACCATATTGTGTCCCGTGTATTCACACATAAGAAATGACCTGTTTCACACCATAAATAGGTGTGTTCACAAAATCACATGCATACTTCTAAATTAAAAGTATCTTTCATTCTACACATGAACTGTCCACTTATTATAAAGTGTAACTTTTACATAATTTCTCTGGAATAATTCATCATTAAAGACAAATTAAAATGAGACTACTGCTTATCTCATTGTAACAAATATGCTATTACCTCAAATTTCCTATACTAGGAGTTAAGTACACGTATCCTAATAGTGACAGAAAATTGTCAACACATTGTTCTTTTTATTATTGAATGAAACTTATTTAGAGAAGGTTAATGAATGACTGTATTTTATGTTTAGTAATATTAATGTAAGAGCAAAGCCCATAAAAAAGATGACAGGAATTATGTATCTCTGTCTTATCAAGCAGCAAAGCACTATATATAACAGTACAAATGAATTCAAATATATCTATCCAGCTGGCAAACTCAAAGCAGTAAATATGAGTATTACAATATATTTTCAAGCTATACTAATATGACTGTCACTATTAGGATACCTGTACTTGTCACGTCCTGTGTTTGTTTTCCCTGTCATGTGCTCTTTTAGCACACGGCTCTGTTTGTTTTTGTTCGTGTCTCCGCCCTCGTCCTCGTAAGTCTCATTGGGTATCCGTCCCCCTTGTTATCTGTTCCAGGTGTGTCTCGTCTCGTCAAATACATGTATCATGTATTTAAGTTCCCTTGTGTCATTTCCTGGTTATCAGTCATTAGTACTGTATTGTTTAGCTCTTTAGTCTGTCTCTGCTGTTTCTTGTTTGTTTTCCCGTGTCATGTTTTCCAAGTCTAGTCTGTTGTTTCTACTATTGTCATCGTTTCCTTTCCACCGTCATTGTAGCAAGTCTGTCTGTTTCTGTTTGATATAGTTCGCTTTAATAAATGTGTGTTATTAGCTTGTGCGTCCGACATCCATGAATTGTGACAGTACTAAACAACTCTTAGTATAGGCAAATCTGCAGTAATAGCGTATCTATCTTACAATGAGATAAATAGTAGTTTCACTTTAATTTGTCTTAACGTATTAATTTTTCCAAAGTAATTATGTAAAAGTTACACTTTAAAATAAGTGGACAGTTCTTGTGTAGTTATGTAGGTACTGTGTAATAACTGAGTGGTAATAATAGACATCCGCTGTACTATCACATTACAGAATGGTTTAAAGCTGAAACTGGTTACAATGTCTCAACAATAACACAAATATTAGCTAAATGTTAGAAACTGGCAAATCCAGTTTAATGTCCTAATGTAAGTTAATGCATGTCTTAATGCAGAAAAGGCTTCTGGAACAAAAAATTTTGTTTCAGTCTGAATGTGTAGTTAAATGAGAGAGACTATGCAGATTCATATATGAAGATCCACTTATGTAGTTACCGAAGTTGATTCACATATGTAATTACACATGCCTTGCCGTTGTAATCCATCTGTAACAGGTACTAATTCATCAGTAGTTACATCGTTGTTGCATATGTTGATCATGTGTCAGTCCACAGTTATTAGAGACACTAATAAGAGACGGAAGATTAAAGTAGAATTGAAGTAGATTTTATTTCATACATCAAGAAAAAAAATATTATCTAGCATATTTATTTATTTATTTATTTATCAATCAATCAATCAATCAATCAGTGGCACCAACATTTGTTGAGGGAAAAAAATATTTTCCTTCAGAACTGGAGGTGTGAGCGTCACCACTGGATAAAATTATTATTATTAATGTAGGGTCACCAGACGTCCTCTTTTACCCGGACATGTCTTCTTTTTTAGACTTCAAAAAAATGTCCGGGATTTTGTTTTTCTAGAGCTTACATAGAACTTCGAGAAGCGTTTCGTTCACAAACTAGTCCCGCCCTCCCCTACTCCGATTGGTTCGCTTGAGTGAGAAGGGGGCGTGGTGAAGTAGCTTAAAATCTTCTGATTGGACGGTCTGACTGTAGAGCTACTGTTATTGGTCGATAACCTTCTCTGTAAACATTTAATTGGTCAGTCTGCACGTCCCCCACCCCCGGAAACTGATCTCAGATCTGGTCACCCTAATTTAATGTCATATTTTAATGTTGAAAACACGTTCATGTGACATCATCAATATTATCGGTCTGCTTCGTTTTATTTTACAAAAAGCAAAATGTGTTTTTTTGTGCCCTGCTTTTCCCTGTTAATGTTGCTTTAATTGAACGGCATGTTATGGCTGAATTTTTAGGTTTTGAAAACTTGAAAAATGAGACTCTGGCTGAATGAAGTGTAGATCCTGACACCCAAAATAAAAAGGACGTTACAGTTTTTACTTATGTGGAAATGAATACATACTCACAATATCATATTAAAAATGCTTGTAGCTTGGATTAGTGCGTCTCGGCTTCTGTCAGTTTGAGAATCATTAACAAATGTGATGAGGATTGACAAAATAGACTGGAATCCACACTCTGTGCCCAATAGAAAAACCTCCTTTCACTGTTCAAAACTGAAAGCTTGAGGCTTTATCCTCTGTCCTTTTGCTTTGAGAGAGGCAGTGACACTAAGAGCTGTAGCTTTAGCAGGTACATGTTACAAGACTTCTTCACCTGCGCTCAGTGGTATCACTTGCCTGTCTCTCTCCTTCTATCCGCAGAGTATGTATAACACAGTCAAGGTGACTCCATCCATGTGCCAGAACCCACTGCAGGCACTAATAAATATGTTAGCATACCTCATTAAAGTTTGGTGGAGTTAACTGCATGGCTGTTAGCTATTAGCTATTATGGGACTGAGAAGTCAGTGCCCCCAATGATTGCTCCTTGCATTTGTGTTTACTCTGTTACGCTTTGCTAATTCACTGCTGGAGATGGGAGTTTTGTGATGCATATGTTAATCTGAAGCACAACACCATTGCAGTTCACTGGATTGTCATTGTTTGGGTTCCGAAATGGCAGATCCTTTGAGTCATTTTTTAGAGTAGTTTAAAGGCTGCGTCTGTATAAAGGGCATATAACATTTACAACCAATATAACATTAAAAAGAGCAAATAATATGGAATTATTTTGCAATGAAAGTGAACAGTAAATGCAGTGTGAACTCAAACCTTTAGTCACTACTGACACGTCTGGTGCACAGCGGTATTAATTGCTTGTAGCAATAGTCAAATTTCAATTCCTTAGAAACCGGATAATTCAGATGATACAGTGATATTCAGGATGGAAATATGCATGCATCAGAACTTTGTAATATTTTAGTTTTGCATAGATAGGTGTAGGAATTTTAGAAAATAAAGACAATAGAAATAACGGGGATCCTCATATGGGCATGACACATGAATAACAGAATGACAGCCTGACTTCAGAGTTTTTGAAATACGGGCCAGTATCAATGCTTTAATAAATAATTGGGTGTGGGGAGTCAAATTCAACTGAAAATGCACAATTAAGCAATGTGAATATTTTGCACCAATCATGGAAGTCATTCATTCATTCATTATCTGTAAGCGCTTATCCAGTTCAGGGTCGCGGTGGGTCCAGAGCCTACCTGGAATCATTGGGCGCAAGGCAGGAATACACCCTGGAGGGGGCGCCAGTCCTTCACAGGGCAACACACACACATTCACTCACACCTACAGACACTTTTGAGTCGCCAATCCACCTACCAACGTGTGTTTTTGGACTGTGGGAGGAAACCGGATCACCCGGAGGAAATCCATGCGGACACGGGGAGAACACACCAAATCCTCACAGACAGTCACCCGGAGCGGGAATCGAACCCACAACCTCTAGGTCCCTGGAGCTGTGTGACTGCGACACCTACCTGCTGCGCCCAGTTTGACAGGACACTGCCCAGTCAGGCTGCACTACTCTGTGATTGTAGATTTGGAGCAATAACTAATCCTTGTTCAAAGATTCTCTATCTCTCTCTCTTTTTTTTTTAACTGATATACAATTTGTCTGTAGTTGTTTTGCAAAAATATAGTTCCACAGCATCAAAGTCAAGCACTTCTGCTTCCACACGTCCACTAGCCACCCCCTCCAAAGTGCAGATGCATACACAGTGAATACAAGCATTTGTGTCATTGGGTCTTCCCAGATATCCATCTGTTTTGCAAAAGCATGACTTTGCAGCTGCCCAATGTGACAGTCACTGTCATAGCTGAAGGAAAGAATAAGAGAGAGAGAGAGGGAAACAGGGAGAAGAGGGAGTTGAGAGTCTAAGCTAAGCATCCATCCTACACAAAGACATTCTGTAGTTAGGTGACAAACTTTGGTGGAGTACCATAGCCATATTAGTCTGAAAACAGGATAAAACGAGTTGTTCTGGTTTTGTGCTGCGTTCAATGTAGAGTGCATACACTTTAGGAGTGTCCCAACTCCAGCTCAGAGTATCTTCATTCACAGCACTGCACCCCCATTTATGAAAGCGTGAAGGTGAGGTTAAACGAAGCAAGTACAAACAGAGAATGAGAACAGAAGAAAGAGAACCAAGCAGAAATGGCAAAAATCAAGGGATTCTTCTCCTTGCTCTTCACTCCTAGGCTCTTGTGCTGAACTGAGCAATGGCTTATTCTCATTTAAAGGAACAGGCACCTAAATCATTGTGAACGGGGCTGATTAGACAGGGAGAGAATGGTGCTGTGTTGTTTGATCCCTGTGGTATTTGGATCACAGCATGTTACAGACATTTTATCGTGACCCGCGAGAACTGTGTTCACTTGTGGAAAAGGGGTATAATATACTCCCTTTAAGACTTACATTGTATAACATTTGTTATGTAAGGCAAATATTCATGTCAGAAACTCGGCACTTGGGTTGGCCCTTGATGTCAGTTTTTACAAAAATTTTAAGTGCAGCCTGAACGGATTGACCTGGTTAGTTCATCAACTTTGAAAATATGCACGACCCAGAGCCAGTAAATGAAAGAAGAAATCCAATTTATGTGGGAAAAAAACTTTGAGCTCTGCCGTGTTACTCCAGTTGAATTACAGCATTCAGCTGCCAGACCTCTCTCTCCTCTCTCCTTTTTCTTTTTCTGACTTCTCTGTGTTTCTTTGCAGTTGCCTGAGCGCTAACCCATGCGAGCATCAGCTCCAGAAGCGAGGTGGAAGCTCTGTCAGGTTGTCAGAAGTTCAGCTGGAGTCAGCTTCTCCAGCACTGACGAGCACATTTTTAATCAGTCTTGCCGGCCTAGGAGCTTTTTCCTCTCCCGGTACAGGCCAGGCTGGGAGTCGGACTCCCACTCAGGGTAAGAGGCAAATAAGAGCCAACCAGAAGAACTACAGTACTCTCCAAAAGTATTTGGACAGTGGAGTCAAATAAACCTGGACAACACTCAGCAAAATTACTTACAGCCTCTAGAGTGTGGGAGCAATCTGCGGCGTCCAGTAACTATCCCCAGCGCAGTGACAGAAACTGCATGGCACAGCATTTCATGCATTTCTACAGAGATTACACAAGCTGTGTGGCAGCTGAACATCTGTGTCCACGGTAGGTGCATCTTAAAGAAGCTGAATTCATTAATTATGTAAGTAGGATCTACACACATGGGCATAGCTATAGCCATAATAACAAATCTTACAAATCCATTAAAGCTAAGCAGACTTGGGCCTGACCAGTACTTGGATGGGAGACCTCCAAAGAAAGCTGGGGTGATGGCAGGAACTGGTGTTGACAGGACCAACAGTTGGTGACGAGACGAGATGAGAAAACAAGGTCCCGACTCTCTGAGGTCATTAAAGACCCTTGTGCCTATTCCTCAAAAAGCAAAGGGGTGTAACCCTGATGTTTGGCTAAATCTGACATTGTGGTGACATCTGGCCTTCTATAATCTCCCCATCTTCACATTATGTGCTGATGTGTAGTGGACATACCGTTTGCATATTGGTTGCTCTGGCAATGTCCAGGTAATGCTCACACATTGGTGGTGGTTGATGTAACTCATTTTTTCTCTTGTCATTAGCATTTTTCTTTTTGTAAACTTCTAAGCACAAAGGCATTTTTGTTCCTTGCTCAGATATTTGCCTTTTTTTGCCAAATGAATGCAGTTCCATTGTCCCAGTGAGCATCTCTGAAATCGCTGAATTCTGGCTGTTTCTGTAGTGCACCCTTTAATCTGTCCGCTGAGGACTTTTGTTGCAAAGCTGCTGCGTTAAGCCTGGCACCACGGCTGATGTGCATAGGCACCAAGGTCACACGGAGTGGTTTGAAACTGTGCTCATTGGCCTGTGGCTATTCAATTTGTTGTGGAGCGAGAGGTGATGGAAAAGGAAACGGCTTGTGGGGTAAAGGAAACTCTGGAGTGTAGAGAAAGTAGCAGAGACGTGTCTCTCTTCACTCACCGTTTTTGAGCGCGAGCAATGCCTCTCGGCTTAAAAGCGCCAAAGCGAATACAGCGTGGATAAACAGAAATGGAGGAACATACTAGCAAATACAAAAGATGCAGTCTAATTCCCCCTCCAGTCCACCAGATATTCCTCACATTGGATCCATAATGAAGATGAATGAGATCGTACAGCACCAACCAAACGAAAAAAAACCCCAAAAAAACAAGACCCACGCTTTAAAAATGTCGAGTACTAGGAAGTTTTATGTTCCGTAATGAGCCGTAATTCTTAAACTACACTCTATTTTAATTATTCATTGTGATGATGTCTGTATGTATTTATTAGTATTTTTCGCAACACTCCACACTTTTACATCTGCTGTTCCTTATCCTATGCCCACAGCAATCAAGGGTATAAATTATGCACATTTCCTTTGGGTTTTACAGTGCAACAAAAATGTAGAGGCATGCATTAAACATGAAGACATATTAAAATAAAATAGACAAAAACAAATGCTTCATTATTGTCTCTCAGATTCTTAATGAGTCCTCCACCCCTTTCTCTTTTACTTGCGATCTATGATTGAACACTGTCATTGGAAGGGCATTGCCTTTGATGGTGTGGCACAAGAATAATTGAAAACACTCTTTATCGCATAAAATGAGAAAGAACTGGGATTGGGAACACTACTCCATCTTTCATCGCACAATTTTCCTTGCAGCTCTTACAAGAAAATGGAAAGCGGTGCTTGATGCAAAGTTTACTTCTGCTGGGGACTTAAGGTTTACTTAAAAAATGAAAATGATACGTATGATTCATAGATAATATAAAAAATTAACATGCTTTAACACTTTAAATATGAATAAGAACCATTTGAAATCAGCAAAATGCTAATAGCCAGTTTAGCAAGGCTTTGTCTTCAGTACAGTATTTACTTATTAACTGTTGGATATTTGTTTTCATGTATGACTCTCAGCACTTTTTGTCTGAGGTGGTACCCTGATAATTTAATTGCAGTTATTGTAGTTTTTAATTCTTGAAATTATGATCAGTCATTTTTTGAAAGTACTCTCCAGGTACTGGTCATTTTCATTATTAATGTGTATCGAAAACTTCCTCAATAAAACCGGTACACTGGTATATGTTATTAAATGAAAATGTTACTTCAGCGTGGAATATCAACCCCTGCTGTAATTGCCGCATGTTTTCTTCTGATGCTTATGTGTTTTATGTTGTAGATGATGACTGCATTTACTCTGAGCACTGCAGCATCACAGGGACAAATACTAATGCTTTGCAGGAGGCAGTCGGTCTAGAACAAATACCAAAATATCACTCTCAATTGTTGAGAAGAGAACACATTTTCTGAATAGATTGTTTTCAGTCATGTGTTTTGCACAGTTCTGTTGGTGTTTGCGCTTGTTCACTGGTAATAGACATCTAGGTGACGTTCACGATTGTAATAAAAAAAAAAAACAAAAAAAAAAACACTTTTTATAAAAACAGAACTTTGCTCACAATTTGGTGTTTTTCCAGTCTGCACTGGAAGCTGGACTCATGTGTTTCTGAAACCCTAATGCTAGTCAATGAGTAAGAAAATAGTGGCTTATTCAGAAACACTAGGCTTTCACTCTCTGTTCACGGCGAAAATAAAAAAAAAAACAGCAAGAAACCGTCCAAACACTGAAAAATATACAGATAAATAAACCCACATGCTAACTGCATGAAACTAAGCACAGACTGAAAGTGCTACAAAACTAAACAAACTGAGTTAGAAATGAGTTTCTGTGTTATATTTCAAAGAGTGAATCAAAACTTACAGAAAAGTTTAAGTTCAGCTACGTACAAAAACAGTTTCTCTTCAAACACGCCGTTCCACATTAAAATACGCTCAGCTTCTGAATGTAAACAAACCAGAGAGAACATCTGCAGCTCTCTTATGGCTCACATTTGGCCTTCAATGATGGTGTTGACTCAAGGTACTTCTGGCTGCCTCATCTGAGACACAGGTCCAAATATATTGGCCAGATGTCAGGTGTCTTGTGGAATAAAACCACACAAATTAACATTTGGCTGAAATTTGGCCCACTTAACACATGCCATAACCGAAATTAAGCCCGGCTCATGATATTTGGCCCACATCTGGCCGACACAACACTTGCCAATGCCATAACCGAGCTGTAAGTGGTAGAAATTGGTACAGATTAAGCCCAAATGTTTCTACTATTTGGAAATATTCTTGAGTTTCCTTCATTGGAACACAATCAGTCTGACTGAGGTCTGGAGGGAGATTTGTAAGCTTTTCCAGCCTGATATCAATTAATATTGTTTTGGTGAAGTCGTTAGAAATCTCCTTTGTTTATACCTTGATAAATTTCCATGAACATCAGATTTTTTGTGAACATCAGATTTTGATAAATCCATATTATTTAAAAAATAACAATTGATTTAACTAGATTAATTTTCTTTACTAAATAAATGACCAAGTGTAATATGTTTGTCTTATTTCTTTAACTGGACTCACTTTATTTACTTCTATGACTTTTATACTTATATAAAAATGTTCCAAAGGGTTCACAAACTTTCAAGCTCCACTGCATTTGCACTTAAAGGATTTACTGCTCTTTGATATGCTGGATCTTTTTAACTGGAAGAAGAACAGAATTTTATTTCTAAAATTATATATGTATAAAAGTGGAATAATGCCTTAAAAGCATATCATTCTTGCTACTCTGACAGTGACCAATGAATACTGACTATATTTCTCTCTCTCTCTCTCTCTCTCTCTCTCTCTCTTTCTCTCTCACTCTTTTAGGATGATTAAGAAACACAAGCGGAAGGCTTCCACACAAGTTCTGCTGCTCATCTGCATGGTTGCACTTTTGCTATCGCCAACAAAAACTGCAGGACATAATGGTGAGTTGTGTTGGAAGATGTAGAGTTCATGACTGGAGACTCAGAATTACCAGGCGAAACTGTAATCATATTCACATTTCACACACACACAACTGAAATGTTGTTAGAAAACTTCAGTTAACTCTTATTCACACTATGTGTATCTGTGAATACTATATTTCCAAAAATATGAACTATAAAGAAGAGATTTAAATGTTATATTAGCTTCAAAGACGTTAAATCAATTACCAAAATGTTACAGCATGCATATATAAAAATGTATTTTGGGAATGTCCATTAATTTCTAGTTTTTGAATGTAGGTCTTTAAAATCCTGACAAATGTATTATACATTTGAGTAGAATGGTGGATACTAACATTATTTGTAACCTCTCTACCCGGAATCATTGGGCACAGACAGGAATAAACCCTGGAGGGGGCACCAGTCCTTCACACACACACAAACACACACACACTCACACATACGGACACTTTTTGAGTCGCCAATCCACCTACCAACGTGTGTTTTTGGACTGTGGGAGGAAACCAGAGCACCTGGAGGAAACCCACACGGACACAGAGAGAACACACCACACTCCTCACAGACAGTCACCTGGAGTGGTACTAGAACCCACAACCTCCAGGTCCGTGGAGCTGTGTGACTGCGACACCTACCTGCTGCGCCACTGTGCCGCCCAATCCTTATTTACCCCTTCCAAATTATGACTTTCCCCAAAGGAAAAATGGCAGTAAATAATGTTTATGGTTTCGACCCAGTACTCTCGCATCATGCTATCATAATCATGAATATTAAAAAGACATAATACCATGATATCAGGAAACTGATTACAGGTTGTATTTCAGACTATAATGTTAGTATATAACAGCAGTGTAACAACTCATTAACTGAATCAGTGTATTCATTTTAATTACAACCAAGTCCATATGCATTGATTCTCTAGTGGCATATTTGCATTAATTGAATCACATTTTCATTAGGAAGGCTACGAGATTAAAATGTGTTCAATGTTTCTAATGTCTATTCATTTAATTTCTAACACTGCTATTTAAGCTGGCCATTCTAAATCTGCTGATGTTGCATCTTAAGGTTTGCAGAGAGAAATCTTCACATGCATTGCATATGCCCTACAGTGTAAATGTCAGAGACCAAACTTCATTTAAATTCCAGTCAAAATGTTTACTCTCAGGGCATTAGCAAGGAGTCTAAATTAGTCTCTAGATATTTAATAAGAAGGATGTATATTTTGGACCCACATGAATGGCTGCCTCCTGAAAGAAATTGTTTCGGGAGACATTTCTTAGAAGATTAAACAGGATTATCTACCGGCATAAGGAAAGGAAGGGAACAGTTGTTAAAAGACACAGAAATTGGGATCCTATCAACCGTGCGAGATCTGTTAGGCCACCAAGAGATAAACAGTACAGACGAACGCAAAAAGATAAATCAGGCTCCACTCTTGGTTTAGATTTGAAAATTCCACAGGTGTTTCTGTCCAACCTTCCACTGCTAAAAGACTGTACATAAGGCTGTTAACAGTCCGTTACTGAGAAAAAGAAACCTCACTGAACATGAAAATGAAGAACATTTGCAGCTCATATTTGTTCCCAGAACAATGGACAGATCACTGTTAGTTGCAGACCTGAACATCACCGTTATTACTTGAACTGAATCTGAAAATGCAACCAACTTCTAAGACTGAACTTTGGATGTGTGATAAATTCATTAATTTATTCATTCATTCATTCTATTCATTGTCTGAAACCACTTATCCAATTCAGGGTCGTTGTGGGTCCAGAGCCTACTCAGGGTCACTGGGCGCAAGGCGGGAACACACCCTGGAGGGGGCGCCAGTCCTTCACAGGGCGACACACACTCACACATTGACACTTTTGAGTCGTCAATCCACCTACCAACGTGTGTTTTTGGACTGTGGGAGGAAGCACCCAGAGGAAACCCACGCAGACACAGGGAGAACGCTGTGATAAATTCTTGCATTTTAAATTCTATTTATGCAGGTGGTACAATGATGTTTCAGGTAGCATTGCTTCCTCACACCTCCAGGGATGTGGGTTCAGTCTTACTGACTGAGTTATTGCCATTAGCAGAGGTGGCAAGTTCAAGATGTCTCCGTGATTCTGTCTGTCTTTTTCTCTTCTATGATCCTCTCAAACCAGCCTCAGAGGTGTCAGGGCAGCGGAAACAATATTCTTTAAAGGATTTTCCCTGGACCAGAATTTGCTTCCCCTGGCCTTTAGCTGTCTGCATGGGTTGTGAGTTGCTATAATGTGCAACGTTTCTAAGCAAACAATCTCTCCTCGGTTAACTGCAGATGTACCCTGTGGTGCACCGCACAGCAATGTCTTGGATGGTATGTGAGCTGACTGACTGCTTACCTTCACAAGGAGTTCTTTGCACATCCAGGTGTTAGAAGGCTTTCAGCCAATTAGGAACGAGTGGCTTTGGTGAAGTGGCGGCAGCTTTGGCTCACGCACTCAAGATGCTCATCATCTTAGCAGGGACTGGATCAGAATTAGCTTGCATGAGTCCAATTTCCATCTGATAATGTCGGTACACTCTAATTTCCCCAGGGTTTTATTTCGGGAACTGTAAACCTATTATCATTCAAAGCAGGCGGAGCTTACGGAAAGTGTGCAGCATTGGGAGGAAAGTAAAAATTGTCTCTCCAAATTGAAAGGAAGTGAATACATGTGCAATTTAAATCCCAAACAAAAAAAAATTACCACAGCTTTACTCTGCAGTGCTATGTTGAGTTTTCTGAGTTCTAGCTATTTAATGGCAAAGACCAAAACAAATATCAGGTAAAGCCTATGCCATTTTCACTCTCTCAGTATTCCACACAAAATCCACAGTTTGTAAAAGTACAAATTTGAAACACTATCCCTCCATTCAGCTTTCATTCCTGAATGCATAAACACATTAACATGTCCGTTCATCTTATCACAGTATGCTAAGTGTCAGACTTTTCAGCTAAAGCCTATTGAAGGGTCACACTTCGTTGTGTAAACCTAACCCTCAGGGTCTTAAGTTCTTAAATTCATCTTTAAAAAGCACATGAATATGACTTGATCCCCCAATTTTTTTTATTAAAATGTTCAGAACTATCTCAGCTTTCTCTGTAATGAGGCCCAGATTGGACATAGAGCACTGTGGAAAGAGATTGTTTATTCCTAAATGTGGGAAGAATCTAGAAATTCATTGCATCTTTTGTGAAAACATACCTTTACTCACGAGTGTCTGTTGATCAGTTTCATACAAAAAGTAGATGGATACACAAATCCAGCAACAACACACTGCAAGACTGCAAGATGAAATGTATCTTGTATATCTTAGCTCTCTTCAAAGACCCATAAATCCGGATTTGAGTCACATATGATATTGTGATAAGAGGTAATGGAAAGGGCAGAATGGAATGGGCAGAGTCTACAGATTCAGGAATTGTATCAATTAGATTTTTGCATGGTATTGTCTCAAAGTATTAATAAAAATATATCAAATAAACTTTTAATTATACATGAGGGGGCATTTGTATAGTGCAGAGCATCCATTTAATATTGCCACACATTTAACCAGATTGTACACTGAGTGTATACAGAATTGCTACCTCAACATAACTTTTAATATTCAATTGATTTTATATTAACAAATTTTCAGTTTCAGAAGCCAAACCATTTGGTGTTTGACACCTTTGCTTTGAATGTTTAAATGTTTAATTTGCTTCTTTGCAACTTTCCCTGGCAACTACCTGGCTGCCACTGCTGAATCTGTAATTTACTGAGCATCTCTGTTCCTTTCCTGTGTAAAGCTCTTGGCAGTTTGTAAGGAAATTGGCAGGAGACTGAGGGAATGAGGACCTAGATTCTTTTTGGATCAGGTATAACCCGTATGTGCTGGGCACTCCAAATGTTTTTTTTTACCAATTGATCTGCACTGATGCAGCCTTGCGTTTCCTGTACTAAATTATGGAGTGGAAAGGTGAAGGATTCTATTCCCAGACATCTTTCAAGACCTAGAAAGGAGGTTGTAGTTGTGTCTGTTTTCTTTTTAAACCATCTAGCACCTCTTGCACTCATTAGAGAGGTGTGTTGATGTGCAATAGCTGGTAGAGTTTGAGTTTGTAAACAGCTGAAGTCCCCTGGTCAATTAGTAGATTTTTCGTGATTTCAAACTGACTGAAGATGACTGAAGACTGAATTGATTGGGAGACTCTTTGGAGAACTGCATAGTTGACCAGGACAAGTATGTGCTCTATTTGGACTGACTTCAACAGCAGCTATGCTAGGCCTGGGCCAAGATGCTCAAAGGTCTGAGGACTTCAGTGATGGGTAGAGAGATGAGAAGTGCAGAGAGTGGCTTTATTGGTGATGTCTGCTGGCAGCCGGGGTGCTGGCAGAAGTACTTGACATCTGTGCCCACTGATGGTCTTTGATCTAGGCCAGGGTGTCTTTGGACAATGTTCAGGTTCTGAGTTTGTGATCGATATGCCACAGGGCATTGATCATGACGCAATGAAACACCAGAAACACACCCCTGGGTTACTAGATTATAAGCAAGCCCCTTCATCTTCAAAGTATTTTGACAGCAGGTCGTTGCTGGACTGTGGTGGAACCATCCATAGCATAGATCACGGGGGCTTGAACCACTCATTATAGTGATTACTGGGTGAAGCTGCCATCTGATGATTTAGAGAAGACAAAGGGTTACTTTGAGAAATAGACTTCCTGCATTATAGTTTTCTCCTTCCTTGGTGACCACCAGCACCAGCCAGCTCCCTAAGACAAGGAGTATGTTTTCTTAACATGGCATCCTAGCTTGAGCCTGAGGGAACCATGGTGCAATTAATCTGTCAAACACTAGAAAGTCCTAAACTGATGACAGACAAAATCACCTATGAGCAACTCGTCTATACTCACCCTCAAGAGCTGGCCTATCATCAGCCCAAGTAGCACAGCAACCTCAAAGTATTTTGCAAATATTAGAGCCATCTCCACTTTGGCTAGTACGTTTTTCTGGGCTAGTCATAGTCCAGGTCCTGTTCAGTGAGGCAGGTAAGCCAAGTGGTCTTTCAAAATTAAGTACTGTGCTAGGATTTGCACTTATTTGGCTCTACCTCCCAACAGTGGGCTTTGAGTATTACAGGTTTCAGACTTTTTGTCAGTGCTGAAATTGATGGGGGTTTGTGCAATGAAGGGTTTGGCCATGGCCTAAGCTGTCAACTTGCCCTTGGTCACCTGCCTCAGACTTCAGCCTTTTGTGGCATGTGTGGTTGTTGGCAGAATGAGGTCTACAGCAGATGTTTCAAGACCTCAGTTGAATGAAAGCCCATTTCACAGTTTCTGTCTGGAATTTCTCAAGTGGTCATGCTTGCATTCTCTACCCATGTAAGATAGTTGTGACCTTTTGGACTGAACACAAAACCAGTAAACACACAGAGGTGAGCAGTGTCAGGTCCCAAAGGGACCAATTTATTACCAAAGTGTCACAATGTGAAGGGGGGAAGGCTCTTGGTGGGATGTATTGTGGATGGTTGTTCAGTAGGAAGCATGTTACTAAAGCTGGACAGTAAATCACATATAGAGAGAGGACTTTTACACCAACTGTCAAAGATCTTCAAGCCAATTCCTTAGAGAGAATGGACACTTTATTCCTTTTAATTGAAAAAGGAAAATGGCATAATGTTCTAATACAATATTTTCTTATCTTCTCTTTTGAGTATGACATTAATCAAATGTTCCTATTTATGCCTATTATCATTATCAGTTTCACCATAGCTGATTAAACTGTGTAAAGAGATACTGAAGAGACATCTCTTTATGGATGATCACATCCATAAACACTGTTTTGCCCTTAAAGTAGACATGAAAGGGAAACATTTTGCAAAAATTTTAAACAGTTTTGGGTCTTAATGACATGTCTGTGACACGTGATGGTCAAAATAACACAAGGCCCAAGCAACACTGCAGCATTCTCCCATTGTTCAGATCAGCCATTGAATAATCATTTCATTAAATGATAATGAATCACAGCTTACTTCAGTGTGAGAGTCCAGGAGCGAGGAGCAGAAGCTCTGGATTTTGGCCATATTTCCATTAACCTCATGTTTTCGCTGGCACATAAAGGGGGTTGTGTTGTAAGGTTTGCATTGATGCATTGCTTACTCTGTACATTCGTTGCAGAAGCATAAACTGGACTAGGATGCAGCGCAAACTTGTTTAAACCTATTTTCTGACTTAGGCAGACGACATAAAACTGATACATCTGTTTTATTTCACAGTTTATGGGCGGGTAGAATCCTGATTCCTCCATTCATTCATTATCTGTAAGCACTTATCCAATTCAGGGTCGCGATGGGTCCAGAGTCTACCTGGAGGGGGCGCTAGTCCTTCACAGGGCAACACACACACACATTCACTCACACACACACTCACGAACACTTTTGAGTCGCCAATCCACCTACCAACATGTGTTTTTGGACTGTGGGAAGAAACCGGAGCACCCGGCGGAAGCCCACACAGACACAGGGAGAACACACCACACTCCTCACAGACAGTCACCCGGAGCAGGAATCGAACCCACAACCTCCAGGCCCCTGGAGCTGTGTGACTGCGACACCTACCTGCTGCGCTACCCTGCCGCCCCTGATTCCTCCATTAATAATATAATACAATGCAAATGCACTGTAAAAGCTATTTTTTTCCATAATATGTCCTCTTTAAACACAAAGTTCTCATACACTACACATCAGTTCATTTAGTGTAATCTCTGATTTACTCTTAAAAAAACTACTAACCAGTCTTTCTCAGGATTATTTTGATTGTGTTAAATCTTTATTTTCATATTTTAAAACTAAATGCCATAGCATATCTTGGCCCCCAAAGCTTGGCTCCTTTAAACATCCAATCTGCTTGTTTTTTTCAAAGTGACTTTACTTACAAACCCCACGTAGCCTGTGACAGACACATAACCAATAACACAAGGTGTTGTTTTTCTCCAGACATCCCCTCTGTCTCCCTCCAGATACCTCTAGGTATGTTGGTGGGAAAAGAAGTAGGGGGAGGCTCTGTGCTTATTTGTTTGTTGAGTTTTACCTGTGAACACTTTGGGGCTCTGGGGGAGATGTAACCTTAGCTTCACAGCAACTGCACAGAAACGTGACCTGAAATAACGCTATGCAGTGTGTTACATGTCTCCCACCCCTGCCTCTTAACTACACCATTCAGGAAGCAGAAACAGCCTGGCAATGAAAACTTGACTTCCTCCAGTTGATCTATTCTTCCATCCATCTATCCATCCATCCTTCCAAAGCCAGACAAATTAGTCCAAACATCTGTAGAAAAACCTTCATATTTGCATCCACTGAATAACTTGAATGGGAAAAGCAATATGCAGTGATTTTGAGGAGCTGCACATGAGCCAAAGGTCACCATGTCAAATGCCTAGTGTGAACTTGAGGGGTATAAAACCTTCAGCATTGGGCTATGGAGACACTATGGAAGTATGGAGCACCGTCTGATATTTTAAGGATGGGTTGAAGTGGTGTTTGTGATTCAGATCTCTAATCATTCAACTCCAGACTGTGGTTGAATTGAATCATATCCTCACAGCAATGCTCCAACATCTAGTGTAAAGACTTCCCAGGTAATCAGAGGCCATTACAGCAACAAAAACACGACAAAATTCCTGTTAATACCCTAGACTTCAGAAGTGTTGAATGATCATCAGCTTTCGGACACGTTGAGTACACCCCACAAGAAACATGTGTGTAAATATAAAATGCTGGCATTATAAAAGAATGTCAGATATTAATTGGAACATCTTTGACTAACAACTTGTAGCCAACCTTGTGACAAATTTACACAGGAATACATGTCTTCATCAAGACGTCTTCTAATTTCAGCACGCTTCAGTACAAAAAGAGTCCACCCACAGATTCTGTTATTATTAGTCATGCAAATGCAGTATAATTAGATAAGCTTGCCTGCACTGTTATGGAACAGTGTGAGGGCAGGTATCCAAACTCCCTTAATTAGTTGTTTACCACATTAGTTAAAAAAAAAAGTAGGAAAACTGCAAGCACAGGAGGAGGACATCTCATGGAAATGTCACAAGCAATTAAAAGTGCACAGAGCCATGCTGTCTTTAAATAATTCAGACAATGCTGGGGAAGCAGGGAACCAGCTAAAAATACTGAGCACTGCACTTTAACTCAGAGTAGGGAAAAGGAAACTAAGGCCAGGCACTGGAACACACACTGGGGGCACTGTTTTTCTGGACCTGTACACTAAATGGCTGAAAGTTTTGGATCACAAATATCACCCCTTAGAACTCAGTGGAACTCTATCACTCCAGAGAGCACAGTTCCACTGCTCCACAGCCCAATGCTGGAGGGAGTCATACACCTCTAGCCAACATTTGACACAGGTCTGGTGGATCAACTACTCCAGTCTTTCCCATTTCATTTTATAAATACGGTGAGTCTACAGTTGATAGTGTACAGCTTCAGTAGCTGAAGCTTAAGAACAGCCATCTGGTAAATAATGATAAGGCTGATATTTGCACCAAAGTTTGTTGGGTAGATCTGTAACATTTTGGGTTCACATTAAGTGCAATGAAAAAAGGAAAAGGTACATAAATGAAGGCGCAAGGTTTGAGATAAATGTTGAGGTTATTGTAAGTCTGCCTTTAGGGCATCGCTAAAAGCATGCAGCAACTAAAGAAGTTTCTTCCATTATATTCAAAGGAAATACAGAACCATTCAGGGCACAGATGCTGTCATAGGAGTACCTCAAGGGTATATCTTCAGAACTCTTATTATGTTGTAGATATATAATTGTTTTTTTTTTTGACCCAATACACTGTCTTGACACAAGTTTTTTTTATTTTATTCTTCTATTAAAAATTGTATTAAAAGGTGGAAACATACAGATTACAGCTATATTTAAAACTCCTTTAGGGACCTTTAAGGCCATCTTGTATCTTTGAGGGTACTTTTATCCTGTTTGTATTTTGCGGGACAAACATTTACCTGTGCAGTTTCTGAGCCATATCCTAATGTTAAATTCTTTGTAATTGATAGAGTGGGTAGTCATTATGATGCACACTCTACCATCACGTCTTGGCACTAAGGTAATTTTCAATTCCAAGCCAGATTTAAAGTCTAATTGTTATCTCTTATAAGTTTATTAAATTATATTTTCCCAAAGGAAAGTTGAATAGCAGTACATCTTAACAACAGAACAGTGCTTACAAAATTGCACCCATTTGATTAATAGGAGTTACACTGATTCCATGTTTTCATTCTAGGGCTTTTATTTTTCTATAAAGGCATGGGTTTGTATGTACAGGGGTTAGACAATGAAACTGAAACACCTGTCATTGTAGTGTGGGAGGTTTCATGGCTAAATTGGAGCAGCCTGGTGGCCAATCTTCATTAACTGCACATGGCACCAGTAAGACCATGTGCATCCAATGGTTCAAACATTGTGTCCTGAAGGCGGTGCCGTGTATCAGGACGACAATGCACCAATACACACAGCAAGACTGGTGAAAGATTGGTTTGATGAACATGAAAGTGAAGTTGAACATCTCCCATGGCCTGCACAGTCACCAGATCTAAATATTATTGAGCCACTTTGGGGTGTTTTGGAGGAGCGAGTCAGGAAACGTTTTCCTCCACCAGCATCACGTAGAGACCTGGCCACTATCCTGCAAGAAGAATGGCTTCAAATCCCTCTGACCACTGTGCAGGACTTGTGTATGTCATTCCCAAGACGAACTGACGCTGTATCGGCCGCAAAAGGAGGCCCTACACCACACTAATAAATTATCGTGGTCTAAAACCAGGTGTTTCACTTTCATTGTCCAACCCCTGTATATGAATGTAGTTTATCTTTTTAAATTCATCCAAAAAATGTAATTCATATTTACAGTTGGAGTTGAAGACCATGGTTCTGCTTATGTACGCACTTTTATACGGTCTGTACATTAACGAACAGAAATGATCTCTTCAGGGACTTAATCTACTGGTGTGTTGTGTCTTTCTCTTTCAGCAGTTCACCATGTCAGAACAGGAACCTGTGAGGTTGTAGCATTACACCGATGCTGCAACAAGAACAAGATTGAGGAACGCTCTCAGACGGTCAAATGCTCCTGTTTTCCAGGACAAGTGGCCGGAACCACGCGAGCAGCTCCCTCCTGTGTAGATGGTATGTACGTTCCAGTAAAAAATTAAATACATCACTTTAACACAATTTTTGCTCATAAGGGTTGATGAAGTTGGCAAAAATACCATCTCACAATATTTAAAAACGATTTCATTATACACATGTGCTTCACAGTGTTTGGACGCACAGACACAGTGCAGCGGTGATGCACATTTAAACCATCATCAAACTGTTCACATGCTGCATTCAGTCCAGACGAGATTATTATACACTTTCTGTGAAGAAATAGCATAAATAGCACTTCTCCACTGTAATGTAAGTACTAACAATATCCACAATATTTAGAGAAAATCTTATTGTTCATCACCATAGCAACATTTTACCTTCTAGACAGATAGAGATATCTCTGTGGGTTTATATTTATACCTGTTGGAGTTTTTTTTTTTTTTCATAAAACTGCTGTACAATTTAAAAACAACAGGTAATAGATTATTTGGTGATGGATTTTTCCGTGAAAAACAGTGCTGTAAATATATCCATTACCTTTCACTTAATGATAAAATCAATATCTGAAGAATTTTTGAACGTGCATATGTATGAAATTACATTTAAGTCATGTTTATATAGAGGATTTGTTATAAAACATTTGTGCTACGTGTTAAAATAGAGTCATTTGATTTCCCTTTTTTCAAAACCCAAGGCATTGGCTCTTCTGCGTTATGGTGAGATGAGAATCCCAAATGGTTTAATTGTGAAATTACGACTGGGTGAAGGGTAAAAATTTTCCTTTAGTTGCAAGTTTCTCATTTTCAGGAGCTGAAGGTGCTAGTATGAAATAAGTGTGAAATTACATATACATATATGTCCGCAAGGGAGAGAGTAAACACTTAAAAATCTTTTCATCATTCTAAGGGTATCTTGGTTATTAGATGTGGGTCCAAATTTGTGCATTGTTTTCTTTCCTCACTTTTCCGGATCTTTGAACCTGGACTGAGTAGCATATATTTTGCATTGTTTTCCTTGATTATTCATGGAAAAGTGGGCAACAGAAGAGTATTACACAGTGAGAACTCAGACAAATAAACTATTTGCATGAAAGCTGACATTGACATGAATTAAATAAACATATTTGCATCATTTGGATTCTACAAGGAACAAGCTTTCCATTGAATGGCTTTGGGATTGTGGGCAGAGCTAAGCCTTCGTTAGAGCTGTGAAACGTTTGAAAAATACTGTATGATGAAAGTGGAAAGGAGTTGATTAAATACACTTAAATAAACACATTTTTATATATTCATTCATTGTCTGCAACCGCTTATCTAGTTCTGGGTTGCAGTGGGTCCGGAACCCACCTGGAACAAGGCAGGAACACACCCTAGAGGGGGCACCAGTCTTTTACAGGGTGACACACACTCATACATTCACTCACACCTACGGACCAACGTGTGTTTTTGGACTGTGGGAGGAAACCCACTCGGACACAGGGAGAACACACCAACTCCTCACAGACAGTCACCCGGAGCGGGAATCGAACCCACAACCTCCAGGTCCCTGGAGCTGTGTGATTGTGACACCTACCTGCTGCACCACCGTGCCGCCCATTTTAATTCTGTTTTTCTTTGAACATTTTATGCCCTTTTCCTACAAGTTAACACACTTCTGTCTTAATGAGACACGTCATGCTTTTCAAAATACCACAAGGATCGAACTTAACAGCACTGTCCTCACTCTGTCTAAACAGCCCACCTCAGAACAACCGATTTCAGCATCTTTTCCTGGTTTTTAGGCTTTTAGAATACACTTATGTCCCTGAGTTAATTGAGTTTTTTGCACCATTTACCTCATATTTGCAATCTCACATAAACGTGGGTGCCGTGCTGTGATTCGATAGACTCAGATGAGGAGGTGGGGCGGCATGGTGGCGCAGCAGGTAGCGTCACACAGCTCCAGGGACCTCAAGGTTGTGGGTTCAAGCCCTGCTCCAGGTGCCTGTCTGTGAGGAGTTTGGTGTGTTCTCCCTGTGTCCGCGTGGGTTTCCTCCGGGTGCTCTGGTTTTCTCCCACGGTCTAAAACCACACATTGGTAGATGGATTGGCGACTTAAAAGTGTGTGTGTGTGTGTGTGTGTGTTTGTATCGCCCTGTGAAGGACTGGCGCCCCCTCCAGGGTGTGTTCCTGCCTTGCACCCAATGATTCCAGGTAGGCTCCAGACCCACCATGACCCTGAATTGCAGAAGCGGTTTCAGACAATGAATGAATGATGAGGAGGAGGTGGTATATTGCTTTCAACATAAGAAGCAGCACAAAATCTGAATGATTCATTTTATCCCTTGTTTACTGCTTTAGGCAGACAAGCTCACTGGGTTGTTTTGTTTCACAGTTTGTGGACTGATGGGCTGAAAATCCCCAAATTAATGAATGTTTTTCATAATGTGTCCCCTTTAAAAATACCTGTGTTACTCGGTCTAGTTTCCAATCTTCTTTGAAATGTGATACATGACACCAAGCTGAAAGACCCAGTGGTGATCACTTGAGCCTTTTCTTCCACACTGTGGATAATAGATGGCTTGTGCTTTCCCTGATCTCTAATCCTTAAATCAATCAGCGAGGCAGAACAACAGCGTTGTAAATAGCTCACGACAGAGGGCTAATATCAATTTTTTAAATTGCATTTGCCCGTCGCTTCCCTTAATCCACTGTGAAAGGTCTGAAAGTGTTGGAAGGACAGATGAAGTTGCCGCCAAACTGCTTTGAACTGCTTTGACTCATCCGTGCTCCATGACATGAGTTGCAATAAAGCTATCAGAGAACACGGAGATGGGCCTTAGCCCCTTAGTGCCGTCTGACCTATTCACTGACATTTTGGCTCTGACATTCTCCGCAAATTAAAAGCACAGTGCTAATGTGCTCAGTCAGGAGCGCACGGCAGGTAATCTGGAAAAAAACGATCAGTACTTAACCTTTTCATTATCCCCAGTACATATTTAGATATTACACCTTCTCTCAGACCTTTGTGGGATAATGGCCTCTTATACTGGCTTGTAGTTCTCCAATGTGAATTGCTGAAATCTACAGCAACACAGATGCAATACTTTCTCCATGCAGGTCCCTTGTGAGTGTGCCAAGGTCTAATATTGCTGGTTGAAGAAACTAGGTACAAAAATAATCTCCTCAATAGCAGCCAACTTTGAGTGGCTCTCAGCTCAGAGTGCTGCAGTGTTCTCTGACCAACCACACAGTACTGTGCGAAAGTCAGAGGCCACTCTCCATTTATTCCATTTCAGTCAAAAAGTCGTTTTTAGCGATGAAAATGAAGAAAAGGAAATAGGCACAAAGAAAGTTTGAAAATCAAAGAAAGATACTTCTGATGTTCTCAGAACCACAGATTGACCTCCACAGAGCGCAGATGTCAACACCAAATGTGTTTGGGTTTTTTTGGATCATGAGGTGGAATTAATGAAACACATTTGTAAGAAATTTGGAAAAATATCCTTAAAACTTTGTTTGAGACTAGAATGTTGAAAAGCATGTAAGCTGAGATAAAGACACGGGGTGGGCCCGGAAAATCCTGGAAACCTGGGGATGTGCTTTTTTAATCGTGGTCCCAATCCCAGGTGAAATGGGAGGGGTGTGTCAAAGAGGGTATTCAATATAAACCTGTGCCAAGTGTAATGTGTGGGCCATTGCTCATTGTTGGAGGAGCCAAGAGTCAAACATTATGTAGTTGGTGAAGCTTATTTTCTGTATTTTTTCTGGTGCTCACTAAGGAATAACATGATTCCATTTGTCCTAGTTTTAACTAGAACTAGTTGAGTCAAGGGATGTCCCTGGCTTTTGCAGAGTCCTACAGAGTGTGTGATGTCATCAATACTTATTTCCATTGCTCATATTTGGATCAAAACCTTGCGTTTCCTTCCACAGCCTCCATAGTAGAGCAGAAGTGGTGGTGTCAGATGCACCCATGCCTGGATGGAGAGGAGTGTAAGGTTCTGCCTGACCTTAAAGGCTGGAGCTGTGCCACAGGGAACAAAATCAAGACCACAAAGGTACTGTAGACCACGGACAATTGACCCACACCATCAAAAGATCAAACACTGCTGAAAAAACTAAAGTAACCTTACTCTACAAAGGGATTCTTCTCTAGAACCATGATTGGGTTCAGAAGATTGAATCTGATGGGATAAGAGTGGGCTCTTCAAAATAAAATGGAAGGTTAATTTACTGTAAATGTACAGCAATCAGTCAGAACAATAAAATGACCTTGTTTCTACAATCATTGTCCAATCTATCATCTCCGCTGACCATACAGCTGCGCTTTGTAGTTCTACAGTTACAGACTGTAGTATATTCATTTCTCTGCATACATTTTATCCCTCTTTCACCCTGTTCTTCCATAGTGAGGACCCCTAAAAGGCTACCACAGATGTGATGGATCATGTGATGGTTTTAGTGTTGTGCAGGCATGAGTGGATCAGACAAAGCAGTGCTGCTGGAGTTTTTACATACTGTGAGCACTCATTGTCTGACTAGACTAGACTGACCAATTAAATGTTTACAGAGAAGGTTATCAACCAATAACGGTAGCTCTACAGTCAGATCGTCCAATCAGAAGATTTTAGGCTACTTCACCACGCCCCCTTCTCACTCAAGCGAACCAACCGGAGTAGGGGAGGGCGGGACTAGTTTGTGAACGAAACTTCTCAAAGTTCTATGTAAGTTCTATAAAAACAAAATCCCGGACGTTTGTGAAATTCCACCCGGACATTTTTTTAAGTCTAAAAAAGAGGACATGTCCGGGTAAAATAGGACGTCTGGTCACCCTACAGTTACTGTTCTCCTCAAAGCGTGTTAAGCTTGGAGTAGTTGTCTTCATGTGTCCCTGGTTGGTGGAGTTGTCTCAGACTTGGGCTAATAGCAATGGGTGGAGCTGGGAATGAACTAAAAATAAGCAAAAACCTGTGCACATTTGAAGTTCATCTGTTGCCTCTTGGCCATAAGATAAATAAATGTTAGATAAGAGTAAAATAAAACATCAGAATAATTCTGCTGTTTGTAGTTGTGTTAAAGCCATTGTAGTAGAGAGAGGTCACCACAACCCTCCTAAACCTTCACAAAGCCCATAGGCTTAACATACTGGCTGCTTTAATTAGAACCTTTTAATAGTAAGCCGATGCTTATGCCCTTGTCCTAGTTATGACGACTGTACGACTTCACTCCTGCTCTCCACATTCTATCAATTATTTAAACTGCCACACCAAACCTGTCTGGAGCCTAATTATTGATCCTAGGGTCTTAAGCGGCTTAAAAACAGAGCACATCTCTTTGGCCGTTGTTGTTTGTGGTGGTTCGGTATCGATCGGGTGATAAAACATATAAACCTCAAAAGAAGGTTTTTCTTTCGTTCTCTATGAAATATTAAACTAATACTGTTTCCTCCTTTCATTTCCCATGTAACCTTCGGGGCAGATCTCTCCTGACCGGGACCAGCTTTGGTAACCGCTGGAAACCAGATACAGGTCAGGCCGCACTTCACGACACATTAAGAGATGGCCAGTGGAGTTCTGACTGGGATTGATGCTTCCTGGCCGCTAGCAGCAGAGATATACCCTTCTCCTGCCCACATGGCTTTATCTCCTCTGCATAGCTTCTGCATGGCTTTGACTGCATGCCCACGTCTGCACAGGCTGAGTCTGCTTCACAATAATTCCACACCTTTGTGTGCGATGGGCGTAAATGATCACTGTTCCGGCTCCTAGCTTCAGATTGCTTAATAAAAACAGAGCAGCTAGTCACAGGTTTATCTGAGGCTGGGAGTCCAATAGCATAAGTGACCTCTCTCTCTCCCTGCCTCTCTCTCTCTCTCTCTCTCTCTCTCTCTCTCTCTCTCTCTCTCTCAGGGTACAATGCAAGTATATGTCTATATTAAAAATAGCGTAAATGCATTTAATCAATGTGAAATATGTAAAATATAGGCATACAATTACACAGAGAAAGGTAAACATGAAAAGGCCTAAACTTGATCACTTCCAAACAAATGCCCTTTTGAAAAGAACCTTTAAAACCCTTATAACAGTAATATATTTTATGTAAAAATATAATTTTCATGCTTCCATTTACTCATAGCTTGCTCTCTGGCTGCCCACAGGCTACCACCTGCTTTTTCAGAAGCAAGGAATTAACCCTGCACACGTTTGCAGTCCCCCCTAATAGCCCATCATTATCGCTATCTCTTCAGATCCTTATATTTAGCATGCTGCTCTGGTTTTATTCAGTTATCTCTCATTATTAATGGCATGCGTCTGAGTCTGCTATTGAATGTCTGTGTTAATTCTCATAAGGCAACTATACTATAAACATGTCGTCCAGAGAAGAGCTTTCCTTGACAACAGATGCATCTTTATTTTGTGTAATTTACAGTTTTTGTGCTTGTTCCTACAGAAAGATACAGAAAATATTTCACTTTCTCTTTGCTCTTATACAACCATTCCTCATTTCACTTGTATTGTCAAATAATTCTAGAATTAGCGACTCATTAATCTTAGAGACAGTGTAGAATGTAAGGCCCTTCATGAGGGGAGGGGGACTCCATGTTGCACTCTGTGTAACAATAGCTTTTCCACACAGAATTATGCAGCACAGTTTTGTTAACCTAAATATGGGAGCAGCTATGACAAAGACTTTCTCACAGGATTGTTCATAATGGCACAAAGTTGTACAGATGTCGTTTTTTATATCGATAAACATACATTCTATATGTTACGTTTATGTTAATGTTTGGTAAAGCTCTGATACCACCATGCACATCCCTTGTCTACTTTGCGGAGCCTTAAAATACAGCTGGTGGACATGTCGTGATTTCCTATAACTCTCTCTGTGTGAAGTGATGAGTGCCGAAGCTAGATGTGTACTGTATATGAATGTCTGCAGAAGATTGAACAGTGACTGTATGTGATCTTTGCATAGCAACAGGAATTTGGGCCAAAATACCATGTTCTTATTTAAAGCATTTTTTGCTTCTTTTTTTTATTTTCATTTGCACCTCATCTAATGCTTGGTCAAAGTACTTTTGATTTAGTTCATTGAGTCATGAGTAAGCAGTAATTCACCACATATTACACCATGTAACGAAACCGACTTCATATGGATACATTTCAGAATGATCAGAAAACAAACAAGAAAACCAGCTGTAACTGGAAAGATAGCCAGCCCCTGCGGTGTGGTCAGGAGTGGAAGGTGCATGAATTAATAAATATTTGCTACAAGAATAGCAGGCAGGAGCAGCCCCATTTGAAAGTGATGTGCAGAGCTACGTTGAGAGAAGATCTCTCAGACAGCAGTTCGTCTGGAATCTGGATAGGTCACTTAATCTCAGGCAGCGTTCAGGCCTGGAGTATCTGCATCGGCCAAGTGAGGAGAACTTTGGCAAAACCGAGCCACTCGAATCCGTTATCGACGCAAAAGCGTCTCAGGCAGCAGCTCTGACTCGCAGCAGGCTGCGAGAAGGTGCTAACCGCAAAACTCATTCCCAGTCACAGTTCAAGGCCCGGAAAATCCATCACCAATTTAATATTTCCCTTTTGATGAGAGCATGGCAGGGAATGGCTCAGTGCAGTCTGGCAGGGAGGATAGTGCAGCTACAGTCTTTTGCCCAGAAGACTGCTTATGTGCTCTAGTCATCATACTTGGCCTTGTTAAGGCAGAGAGGCAGCATGAGCTGAAAGTAATATCATTTTTGTTCCCTCTGCGTGAATCAGGTAATTGTGTGCATGTGAATTTTCAGCAGATGTCATAGTTTGCCTTTGATTATGCTAAAAAATATGTTTTGATGTCACATTAGGCTTAAGACTGCGTGGTTCCCCCTGAGCTACTGCTTCATCTTTAACATTTAAACCAAGTAGTTGCAACAGCAAGGCAGAATGACTACATTTAATGCCTTCAAAGCTAAAGCAGGCAGCCTCCTCGTTCCTGCTGTGGAATTGAACGATGAGAAATTTAGTTTAACAACGTTTGGGGACTTCTGCTTAAACCATGATTTGTTGACTTTGTAAAAGTCAGGTGAAAATAATATTGAAAATAACAGACACACGTAACTACTTCATCCTGTTCATGGATGAGGTGGATCCAGTACCTACTCACAGTCATTGACTATAGGAACACACTCTGTACAGGGCACCAGTCCATTACAGGGCTCCACACACTCACCTATTCTCTCACACACTTATGCCTGTAAAAAAGTTCGCATAGCCTTGTCCACCTACTAGCATGTGTAGTTGGACTGTGGGATAAAAAAAAACCCAGTCCTCCCACAGTTCAAACACCGCACTCCTTGCAGAGCACTGACAATTTCACTCAGAAATATTTTAAGCCAATACTTAATGACACATATTGTATCAAATGATTAAGTGATAATGGACTATCGTAGTAAGATCCAGGTGGATCTAAGCTCAGGATATTTTTAATATGAATGCATACGTGTATAAAATATTTTGGATATCAGCGCACAAGTCCCATATTTCTCTCAATGTAATTCAATGCAGTTCCCCCACTGCATCCTCATTGATTCTGACAAAAAATACCATGTGTTTCAGGTTGACTGAGCTACATCTCCGCGGCCTCCTCTTTGCCGATTCGGAACAAAACTGTGGAGAGTTAAAGACTGATGCCCCACTGGTATTTGAATCAGCCACAACTTTCATCAGTAGCAACGGAGAGAACGACTCTGTGTCTGCACTGAGCACATTTGGACGCTGCTATGTGCTTTACCCCTCTTTGCTTTGTACAACGTGTAGTGGATTACTGCAGTAAATAGCGCTTACTTATGTCTTGCTCGGACATAAGGCTCAGTTCCAGACTTCCCTTTCTGTGGATGCACAGCATGACAGGGTGACAACTATATCGCCTCAAGAAACAGGTATTTAGTCAAGCTGTTACACCAATAATTGTAACTGGATACTGATGAGACAGGTGTACTGGAGAATACTATTTGTGAACTTCGTTTCTGTAGGTAAAAGGGTCTTGAAATTCCGACATGAATGTTCATGTAACCTTATGTTACGTTATGCAACACCTCCTGCTTTGATTCTGTCAGATTCAATAAGACATTAAGACAATTGCAGGGTCATTGTGACAGTAAACATCCACTTTGTTCTTTTTCTATATATATATATATATATATACTCGTGCTGATGCTTCTCCATGTGTAAGTAGAAAAAATGATAATATAATAAACTATGATTGTCATTAAATCAATTGTTGTGTATTAGCATATTTAAAATTTTGCAGATTGCAATCGATTTATTGCAGTTTAGGACATGATTAGCACACATTATGAAACACTTCTGTGCAATGGAATATATTTAAAATAATACTCGAAGACTCATGGCTAAATATAATACAATTTGAGTATAAACGGTGTCCTCTATTTGCCTTTATTACAGCTACAATTCCTTCCAGGAGACTTGCTCTCCATTTTCAAAGACATATACAGGGATATTTTTCCAAATCTCCAAAGTTCAGTCTTAGAAGTTGATTGCATATTCTGACTCTAATTATCCAAACAATCCCAGACACATTCAGTGAGGTTTACTTTTTCTTCGTAATATATTCTTAATACCTCAATATTCTTTCAGACCCATAGTGTTGGAAGTTTGGAAGAAGGGACAGAAACGCCTGCCGATTTTCTGAGCTTCAAAGACAGTGGAACTTAATCACCTGCAAAATTTAAGTGCCGTTAATGCAGTGATAACCATTTTGGCCGTCTGTCTTCCTCATTTGTTAGGTGTCCCGTTATCTCTTTATCTGCTTAATGATTTTATAATTAAACATACGAATAGTGGTTACTGGCTTTTGCACAGTGTGGTATTCACAAAGGTCATGCATTTGTGGTACTACCATGACAATTTTATGCTAAATTTCCTGTCCTTTACTATAAATCTAACATCTGATGAATCTTAGCAGACAACAAATGGAAATGCCATAAAGCTTAGGAACAAATGCATAATATAAAGAAAACAGGAAAGCCCGGATACAGGGGCAAGGGCAGCAAGTGCTGCTTTTAAGAGAAGGTTGAATTCTATGGCTTCTAATGCTTTTTTCTGAAGTTCCATATTTGGGAAACATCAAATATAAGTGGAGGGCAAGAGACACTAGACTCCATTCTGCAGTCTACCATTTCCTCCTACTGGTACTTTTAGGTGAATTAAGGCAAAACACTTGTGGACTCTCCACTTCAAAGTGACAGGGGTTTTATGTAGAATTGAGGCAGGAGAATCTTGCTGATCAGAAATTAAATTGTGTGGTCAGTTGGCCTTTAAATTTAACCTCACTGCTATTTAATCCAGTTATGATTGTTAAAAAAGTCTTTTCTTTAAATCCTGTTAATATTACATTTAGCAAAAGTACCTAAAAAAAGTAAGAAAAAACCCAACCTGAATGTTAAAGCATAATAGAAAGATGTGTCTGACACACAAGCAAAAGCAAAAAACAAACATATTATAAGCAATAAATCAAACCTTCTGCGTGAGTTGGACTGGTGCCCTGTCCAGGGTGTGCTCCTGCCTATTAGGTACAATCAAAACCCTCTGTGACACTAACCAGTATGAAGCGTTTCATTCATTCATGGCCTTAACCGCCTATCCAGTTCAGGGTCGCGGTGGGTCCGGAGCCCACCCGGAATCACTGGGCGTAAAGCAGGAACACACACATCGTCTCACACCTATGGACACTTTTGAGTCGCCAATCCACCTACCAATGTGTGTTTTTGGACCGTGGGAGGAGACCGGAGCACCTGGAGGAAACCCACACAGACACAGGGAGAACACACCAACCTCCTCACAGACAGTCACCCGGAGGAACCCCAGATCCCTGGAGCTGTGTGACTGCGACACTACCTGCTGCATCACCATTATGAAGCAATTAGAGAAAATGAATTGTATTAATTAATTTCTTCTCCAAAATTGTATATAATTGGCATTTAAAATAGCTGGGACTTCATTAAGGTTAAGAATATTTTTTATTAATGGTCATCATTACTATTTCTAAAGTGTGAACAGTAACAGAAGGGAAAATCCGTCTTAAGTTCAACGGAGGTCACTGTAAAAATGTATTCCAAGTAATATTCATAATGAAATGTTCATACAATATGCTGTGTTCAAATGAAGTAGTAAACTAAACATTGATAAGGGTTTTTGATTGGACAGGGGAAGATATAATACTCACCTAACCAGAAAAAGTGTTGACTTTTGTTAAAATGATAAACAAAAACATAGATGTCTGAATTATCTGTGACCTTATTACATTGAATACAACAACTGTCCCAACTTTATTGCAAACAAGGTTTAAGACGCACAACTTGCTGTTTTTTTTAATAAGTTTGTGTTTAAATATATACTCCACATTCTCTGCAGATAAAACAGTCCTGCACCCATATCCTCTTCTTTCATAGCCAAGCCTTTCTAAATCGTGTAGAGCGTGGTTTTGCATTGTCTTGTTGAAGCATACCTGGATGTTCTTTGAAAAATGTTGTGTTGAAAGCAGTAGACAATGCACCTAAACCTGTGTGTACGTTTCAGTATTAACGGTGCAGTCACAGAAGTGCAAGTTACATTTACCAAGGGCTCTAACACAACCCCATACCATGACAGAACCCTAGATTATGGACGTTTTGTTGGCAAGTCTGGGTTGTCCAATTTTGCTTGGTCCAGAGCTCACAGCATCCATTTCTTCCAAATTTTTTTTTGAAATATCAGTAGGTCTGATCACAGTACATATTTTCACTGTGCAACAGTCCATCCGAGATGCCTTTGAGTCCAAAGAAGTTAGCAGCACTTCTGGATAAGTTTAACAAAAGCCTCATTTTGGCACAGCATCTGTTTAACTTGAATTTCTAGATGTCTTTTGTAGTGCTTCACAAAGTTTGCCAAAGTAATCCTGGGCCCATGTTTGTATACGCAATATAACTGAGTATAAATAATGTTCTTCATGCAGTGCTGTCTGAAAGATCAGAGATTGTGTATGGTTATTTAGCTTGTTCCCTTGCCTTTGCACAAAATTCCTCCGGATTCTTTGAATTGTTTAATTACGTTAGTCATCGTAGACAGAGCAATTTGCAAATCCCATCCAAAATCTCAATGATTACCATCACAGTACAACTTAATTATTTTATCTAATAACTTGCCCTAAATTACCCCTTCTTTCTTGTAGGCCTGAATGGCAGTAATGGATGTATATTTACAAATGAAATAAAGCTGACCAGACAAAACATGAAATGTTTTGTGCTTATTTATGTGTTTTTACATGTGAAAACCAATTTAGAAATAACAGCTTTCTTATATTATTTTTATTCTCCACACTATCTTTATCTGATGTATGTTAAATTATCTTCCGATCTTGCGATTACACATTTACAAACACAAATGTGAGACAAAACAAGTATGAATACAAACAATAACATTAAAAACAGAACAAATTGAAGTCTTTTTTTTTTTGGTAAGAAATATATCCCAAATAAATTCCTGCCTTGTAAAAGTCATTAGAGGCTGCGGTGAAGTGGCAAACACAAACTGAAAGCCGTCATGCAGTGAACATATCAGGCAGAGCAGCGCTAATAAAAATGACAATGAAATCAGAAAGTAATTTCAGATCATATTCAACTGCTTCACTTCACCTGAGAGAATTCAGATATTGTAAACTAGAATAAATTGGTAAATAACGCACAGGGTGTGGGCCAAGCTGGAGCTAAAGCCCATTTACAAAGAGACAGGCAAATGTGTATATCAATTCATTAATCTGAGATGCAGCTGAATGACAGACGTAAACTAAAATAACGTACAGTTTCTGTGTATGAATTAATCCTTTGAAGTCCGAGATTGAGCAGTGGTTTCAATGGATTCATAGACCTTAAATGAGGTTTCTGATACTGGAAAGACCATTCATTTAAAGTCACTTGCCCATCACAACTACAAACTATTAGCTGTTCATAAAACCACCTAATTTCAGGACCACCCACAAAACCAAATGAAATTTCATACAAACCAATAAGAAATCCATATAATAAGGATTATTTATTCAACATACAGGTGATTGAAGTCATTCTCAGCTTAGCCATCATAGAGGCTAGTTAGGAAACAACACAAACATTAATGTAATACAAAATGGACTCCTCACTGTTAGAAATGTCAGTAGATGAAAATATACTCTGAAACAGGACTTGGGGGGTAGAAAAATAAAAGTAAATGAATAAAATAAAAAATAACCCACAAAAATCTTTGTTACAACAATGAACAAAGCCAGAAATTGCTTTGACGTTTCCCAAATTATTATTTACATCATTTAGTAGAAATTAATAACTCAGTAATGCGTGTTTTGATGGTTGGAAGTTCGTTGGATTACTCTAGCTGTTTGCATAGACATTTGCATCAGACATTTGCCTTCTGTTTATAATGGATCTACTGTATTATACTAGACCTGCCCTCATGAAAATACATACACAGTTTGATCATCGAGCTGAAGAAATCTGCCTCATGGGAGCTGTTTAGTGCGTTTGTGGATTTAAAATGTTTTGACGTCTCCCTGACTAATAATGGCCCCTCTGGATTTTGTCTACATTCTCTGCGTGGACCGAGATTACTAATCAGACACAGAGGAATTCTTAAGGAGATTTCACACCCATTTTAAGTGACACTGATTTGCAACATAGGGACGTTTATGTTAGCTATAGCCATATGACATTCTAAGCTTACTTTAAAACTATTATTATCAACATCCTTCAAAAAAGTAGAAACAATAGCAAGAGCACTTATTTTTTTGTGTTACATTTAATACATTTGTTAATACTCTCTTGGCCCTTTGTGTGAAACTTTGTGATGTTATATTAAGCTACTAGTGAGCAATGAAAGGCAACCAAATCTGCCACAAAATAATCTAGAAAGCGCTACTGTAGCTTTAGTGATAAATAAAATTGTGAAAACTGTAACAATAAAAATAACATTTCAACACAAACACAGTGTTAAAACAGAGTGAATTGTTGGCGCAGAACAACATAAACAGATCACCATATCAACATTCTCCAAAAATACATCAACAATAATGGAGTAAATAATATGTAAATCAGGTTCTTAATTTGTGTTTGTGACCTCTGAGGTCTCGGCAAATTCCCTGAGGGAATTATAAGAAGTATATAAAAATATACCCAGTCAAACTGATGCGTAGCCCTCCATGAGCAGTTTCTTACAGCAGCAAAAGGCAATTAATGATGAAACCAAACTGTGTGTACACACAATTTTATTAACTCAAAAGAGTTTGTGTGTATCACTCTGTATGGGTTGCATTGTCGAAAATGCTGTATGCTATAGGAGGATTAATTAGCAGACGTTTCCAAAACTGGCCTCTTCAAATCTTCTTCATATACTCATCTGAATGTGTCGCTCTGATTCTTCTTCTTTCTTCTGACATTCATTGACAATTTTGAAATCAATGTTTTTTAAAATGTGCATAAATATACACTCAAATGTAGTAAATTCATTTCTTTGTGTTTCCCGGATGATTATCATGCTAATGTCTGACATGTTTACAAAGGACAAATCAGGAAAATAGTAAATAACTTCATACTCCCCTTAATATATGCTTCTCCAAGATAGGGGCTGAATAAATCCATTATGTTTGCCCTGCATTGTCCTGCAGAAGGTAGTGCAGTGTCTACAGCAGTCATTATTTGTGGAAAATGTTTGGGCACCAGCTTATAATTAAATGTCAACATTCATTTCATTACTGAAATGAAGGTGTGGTAACTGTAATGTGGGAGTCCAGTTCAAACAATCTTCAGAGCAGTACAACGGGCCTTAAAGGAGCAATACGTTACTTCTACCATTAAAATGCAAGGAATATTTATTATTTTTACATTGTGTTATATTTTGAATCAATTGCTTTGTAATCCCTGATTGTTTATAGTACATAGAGTGGTTCTCCCACATGGGGGCAACCATATTTAAAATACATACAGCCTTTCGGATGTATACATGCCACTAGGAGTCAGTATAATAGCTGTGTTTTTACATGAAGAAGAATAATTGGAGAAAATGACTGCTCCTTTAAACCCATCACAGCCTTGGGTATTTTTTTCTTTAAAAAAAACAACTAAACTTACTCATCAGAGACCCTAGTGTAGTGCCGAAGAGACAATAGCTTAATGACAAGGAGATTGACAAGACATTGGTCATGAAAAGAGGGCAGATTCGAAAAAGAAAGCATTTCAATAAACATCACATTTGGCAATTTAAAGGCTTTGTAAGGGTTTGGAAGAATCAGAGGCCCTTTGTTAGATATGTCAACTTCTTCCATCCATTTGTTTCTAAAGCTTTATTGTATTTGACACAAAAAACAAGCCTCTCCTTCCCAGGCCCAGTTAGTACTGCATGTACGACACAGTGAACAGTTAATTCATTTGGACTGTGCTCTATCAGCAGCTACTCGTCTCATGCAGTGAGCTACATCAGACGAATAGAGAAAGAATAGGAAATGAAATTCCAGTGCCACCTGTGTCTCAGCCAGGAGCTCAGTCGGATTCAAAGCCCCAGTCATATATATGAGGCTCCAGAAGGACATAAATTCAATACCATAAAGTTCAGCTAAGTTAAAGTGACACAGCTGTTCCGTTGAGCACACACAGCTTGTATAACCGCCAAAGAAAAAAACGTGAAATTAAATGGGATGCTTGGAGGCAACTACAAATGAGCCCAAGGTCACCATAATCAGTGCCAAGTATAGGCAAGTGTAAAAAAAAGCCATCTAGCATTTGGGATGGACCACCATTCAGTACCTAGGGAATGAGTTGGAAAAGCATTTGTGAACCAGAACTTATCATCTACAATCAGTACCTGACCTCACTAATGTTCTTGTGGCTAAAAGCCATCAACGTATAGCAGAAATATTTCCCAGACCAGTACAAGCTCTTCCTGCAGCAAAAGGGCGACAATAATTTTGGATGAAATGTTGGACGAACAGGTGGCTAAAATACCATTTGTGCCATTAGTAACACTTTTAAAAACAAGAATAAAATTAATTTTCATATCTACTTTTAAATTACTCATGATTACCTTCGTTATTAATAAGGAAACTTCACAAAGGAAACCCTTCTCAAAGGCTAACTCCTCACATTCTTGTAGAACTCAGGGGTGAAAGGGGACTGTGGGGAAACACAGTTCTCTCTGTGTTGCTTAAGTTCAGAATCGGCACATCTTTTAAGGTGGAACGGTTGGTTTGAGTAAAAAAAAGGACTGTTGTTTGTATGTGGACGAAGATTAAATTTTAAGTTTTTATTCACTGTCTGAATTAGCACAGAAACATTTGTGATTTGAGTTGTTTAGTTTTATAGCATTTTCGGTAATGTGGTTAGCCGTCTACTGAGTTTGGTGACATTTCTACCTTAAATTTAATGTTACCCACCTTTGGAGCAGGAACAGAGCCATCCTCATTTCGGTTGGTGATTTCAATGTTTGGATTTCTTTCTGTTGTCTATGAAAAAATAAACCCTCCAGGTGCCTCTGCCATGAGCAGAGCGAGAGAGAAAGAGACAGAGAGAAAGAAAGCCTAGCATACCAGACCGGGACAGTTTGTTTTTTTATTACTCATTTACAGACACTGGGGCTTCGTAAACACATTAGACTAGTTTCGAGCGCAAAAACAGCCAATGGTGAGGAAACATCTTCTGAATTTTATAAAAAGTGTTGTTTGATTACCACCATGAACCTCACCTTTAAATGGTGCTTTAGATCAATTCTGACTGCACCACCTGAGTTAGAATGCCGGGGAATAAGTTACAAGTTCAGCTCCGTGTCCTGCCGCCTAGAGAACGGTTAGTGCCTTTGTCTTCTTCTGTCTCCCCTCAGGGAACCCTGATTGAATATTATATGGTTTCATGATACTCTCACAATCCAATAATACATGTTCCAAGGCTGCCATCTCTGAAAATGTAATGTAAACTCTCTCATCTACTTCCATAGTCCCAGCTGGACAGTCTGCGTTTGTGAGCTTGAAGTGATCTGGGTTGGTGAATGGATGTGGATATTCTGCTTCTGTTTGAAGTGGTCAAGACAGTGAATGGACATGTTTGGGCCGCCACACTGCTGTGGTTATTATTTGTATTTATTTATTTATTTTTTGACTGAATCCTGTCTCTTTTTGAAACAAGACCAAATATGTTACAGATTTTTTTTTTCTATTTTTTTTTTGTCTGAAATGGCTTTGAGTAAAATCAACTAAAAAATAGTCTGGGGCTCTGTGATTAGTTTGACGTGTTCTCCCAGTGTTTGTGTGGGTTTCCTTCCATAATCCAAAAACACATGTTGGTGATGGATTGGCTGTGTGAAATTGCCTGCAGATGTGAGTGTGAGAGTGAATGGGTGAGGACTGGGGTGTCTATGCTCTAGACACACTGTCACCCTGGTCAGGATGAAGCAATTAGAGATGATGAATGAACTCTGACATTGTCTTTTTTCCCCTATCTCTCTCACCCTCATTAATAATGATATTAAAATGCAGGCATACTTAAGCAGGTAACATTTCAGTTGCACATTGAGGTGTATTATTTTTTTTTTTTTTTTGCTAAATTCAATAAATTCAATAAAATTCCTTGTAAGGATGTCAGTGATTGTTTGGCAAAGATTCATTGTTCCATATTTTGTTTTAAAAAATGGCCCTATTCACCTCGTCTTAATTATAACTCTCAAACTACAGCAGAGTGAGCAGAACAGATAACAGGGAGCAGTGCTATTTATAACAGTGTGGGATATTTGGCAGTAATCATCCTCATGTTCTCTTTTACGCCAGATTTTTAGGAGCACTTTCTTTGGCAGTACCTTTTGTTGTCTCTGACAGAAGCTTGCAGCAGACACTTATTCTTTATTCAGAGACTCTGAATAGCACAGCAGTATTAGATGAGTTACCATTTTCCTACTCTTTCAAATGTTTAAGGCCAAGATTTTAATGCTGATGAATTTGTTAAATATTTACCATTATTTTTCATTTCTCCATTATTTATTTATTTAAATAAACATATAGTCAGCAGCATTTCCCAGTGAACTCATTCTCATTCATATTTCTGACCGTGTCAGATTCTTTCCTAAATCTTTTTAAGCACGGCTATACTGTGTGGGGGGCATCATCCAGCAGCTTCATTGTTCATCTCACATGAGTTGCAATTCATAGAAAAAGATGTGCGCCAGTTTCCTCCCATGGTTCCAAAAACCACCAGTTGATAGGTGATTTGGCTACTCAAAAGTATCCATAGGTGTGAGTGTGTGTGCATCAATAACAAATCATCATGGCACCAAAATACAGAGCAGTCTACAGCTGCAGTGTGCATTTGTTGGTTGCCTCTTCTGTCTTTTTCAACTCCAGCCAATCATAAAACAGATTTCTGGTCTCAACCACTTTGTTAGTGGCCTCATTTTTCTTGCCAACCGAACTGTCAATTGAATAATACCGTGGACTGAAGAGAAACTCCAAAATATGGTGTAGGAACTTCTGAGGTGGGCTTGAAGGCAGCATCAGTATGGGACTACCTTGTAGACATTCATCATGTTGAGTGAGACAAGTTTTCCCATTCATATTTCCACAACTGTCTCTTCCTTCTCTGTTAACATCTCTGTTTCCTTCAGAGTTCAGAAGTAAGTTACCATGCTCTCAATTACGATTTCCTTCGTGCTCCCAGGAGGCATATAGAGGGCGAAATGGGGAGGATTGACGTCCCTAATCTTTCTGACTGGGCTGCCCTCTCATGGGCCTCCAGTCTCTGCTTTGTTCTCTAAGCCTGGCCCCCCCCCCTCATTATATGACTTTATTTGAGCATCACCACATCTTTCCGTGAAGAGAACTGAAGCTGCAGAGCTTCTTGAAGAGAAAAGGCTTTCTGCTGCACCTCTGCAGGTCAACAGGGCCAAGCTTCTGCATTTCAAAGAACTGCCAAGTCTGACACCTTATATGAATCAAAGATAAAGAGCTGAACTAAAATTAAGCCATGGAGGAGTGAATCTAATTCTGTTCAAGCAATGGAACACAAAACATTATAAATATATATGATCATGAATAACACAGTCGCTATTGCTTTTACAGTTTCCAAATTAAAGATGATAAAGCAAATAAGCCCTGAACCTGTGCTGTAATATCATCAGCTCTGTTGAACCAAAGTAGCAGGCATTTGCCATAAACTGATGCTTTTTCCAGTACTCAACTGACTAACCTGAATGTTGTAATACCTCATCTGTTTTGGAAGACATTTCACAGCCCATCTGGTTTTGTAGTTTATTGGTGTTGACCTGTTGTTCCTAGGAATTACTTCTGGTGAGTGATAAGTCAACAGTCAAAAAAGGGTTAAAAATATTCTGATCTGTTAAAATGTTGGGATTGGGGTGTTCACATATGAAACAATAATAATAATAATAATAATAATTTATAAATTTGAAACGAGTTTTCCAGTGTGATGGTGAAAATAAGTGAACACAGTTGTTGTGAACCATTTCTGTTTGTGTGTACTTTGTACAATCAAGGATTTATCGCCCTGTTTTGACGCTAGCCAATCAGAGCCTAGTGTCCAAAAAAAGAAAAAAAACCCCAAAGGGGTTTAATCTGATTTGCTAGGCTTTCTCTCTCTCTGTTTTTCTCTCTGCCCATGGCAGAGAATCTGGAGGTGTTTAGACAGGAAAGAGGGACCTCCAAACTTTGAAAATCATGAAAAGAGATGAGGATATGGCTTTACACCTGCTCCATAGGGGGGTAATATTGATATACAGTGGAACCTCTACCTACGAACTTGATCCGTTCCGTGACCCGGTTCGTAAGTGGAAAAGTTCGTTTCTCGAGTCAATTTTCCCCATTTAAAATAATGGAAAAGCAATTAATGCGTTCCAGCCCTCACCCCGAGAGTCACCCTTTTTGCACTGATATATGTTTACAACACTCTCAAATTAGTAAAAAAATACATGTAGCGTTACTAAAAATAAAAAACAAATACAGTGGTAACAGTAATAAAAAAGAAATAAAAAAGTTTTAAGTGGTTACACATCACTACCTTGAAGACGTGACGACTGGCTGGAGCAGTAACACAGGCACTGGCTGTATGACGGGAGGTGGGGGTGGGTGGAATAAGTAGGTGGGTGAATGTGGGGAGACGAAGCGTAGATACAGCTTAACTTAGCACGAATTTCGATGTCTGGGCGCGCTGGGAGACTCGCCGATTGGAATCAGTGGCCATTTCCAGCTGCCGGCTCGGCGGAGGCTCTGGTTCATTTCTAGAGTCATGGGTTTTGGTGGAGGCAAAAAATATTCAAATGCCCAGTTCGTATCTTGGAAAGTTTGTTAGTAGAGGTTCCACTGTATTTGCTGTTTCAGGTGGAAATAGCTTTAAATTCAAAAGACCACTATAACTGCATGAAAGTAAACACAGACTGTTGAGTTGTTAGGGATCATCATTTTGTAGCATTTTCAGTATATGACTCCTTTCCTGGAATCAGTTCCACCTTAAGAAATACATCTAAAACAGCAAAAAAAAAAAAAAATCCCCACCTGTGGAAGACAAGGACACTAGACGGACATGATAACAATGCAAAAAAGCTTGATTTTAAAATGAATGCCTGCTCTATTTTGTAGCCCTGCTACAACAAGAGGTGCACAAACATTTGCCCACACCCTAATATGGGCAATGTACAGAGCTTGGATTTCTCTATTCCCATCAGAGGAAGACGAGTACTGAACAGAACATGAAACAATCACCATTGTGGCGCTGGTCAGAGAAGGACCAGGCTCAGCTTGTACAATTAAACTCTTGCCCTCCATTTTACTGCAAGCAGAGCAGAGACAGTCTCAAGCACAAGAAAGAAATCTGGAGAAGAGGCCAGAGCATGAAACGGCGCTCTGCTTTAGAGTTAGAGCACATCAAACAAGGCCAGAGACACCTATGCTAGGGTGATTTATGTCCACAGTCCAGACAAGAGCCCCCCATCTTTAATTACCACACAAATTATGCACTGGCGTAATTCATCAGAACATAACAGGCTTTACCCACGTTCCACTTTCATTTGCTGAATAATTGCTTATTCGGAGCGGCACGGCCTTTGGAAAGGAAAGGGATATTAGCACCGAGCGCAGCCCGGTCTAAATCACCTAGCCCCCAAATTGCCTTGGCACTAATGAAAAGCACAACAATAACAACAATTTGCCTTTAATTACACAGACCTTTGAATACTCATGTAGCCCTGTACCGCGTGTCTTAATTTGACAAGTTTTTATATAATCAGCAATTTAGGGAGGCAATCAGGAACAGTTAACATTCAATACTACAGATGAAAATGGTCTCGGGCTGTTTAATTGTTTTAAGATTGTAGCCTTTCTACTTGTCAGCATTAAGAAAAATGTTCGATTGAAACACACCTTCCACTTTGTTTCTGCAAATTTCAAGGTGAGTGTGAGAGAGGGGAATTAATTACTGCATCGATTAAGCAGATTGGACCAGGCCACGATTCTTTGTCTGATGAATCTACAGAGACATCACAACAACTTTGCAATATATAATTTTTTTAACGACACTTAGGAAAACACACTTCTTTCAAGGTGGCCATGAGAAAGAATTACATATAGTGGACAAGGTCCAGAAATAAATACAGATTACACATTTAAACCAAGCAAATATAGAAATAAGAGATAAGCATAACAGGCATTCAACTGAAATAAAGTAAATATATCTATAGAACATCAGCTTGTAACCAGGATGAGTCTCGTTATATTAAAATACATTAAACAGTATTGTTTAGATTTCTTTTTTTAGAAGGCAAAGGTGAGGATGCTGTGGCATTTTTACAGGATTTATTTTGGAAACATGGAACGTACAGACTGTGCTTTGAAACCCCACTGAGACAGGAAAACAATGGTTTAACACTAAGGCACCACTGCTGTGTCTGATCCACTCTCACCAGCACAACACAAACTAACACACCCCCACCACATCAGTGTCACTGCAGCACTATCCACCAGCCTTGTCATACCTGAGATTCCTGACAGTGAACGAACAGGGTGAAAGGTGGCTAACAAGTCTGAAGAGCAACTACAGTAACAGTAGGACTCCAAAGTACATGCATAGTCATTGGAGCTGATAATATGGACATCCAGCACAGAATAATGTGAGACATGTTTCTGACCAGGCATTTGAAATGTGTCTTCAAAGTAGTGGACTATCTCTAATTATCTCTTAATTTTAAATAGTCTTATTTCACTAAATATTTTCAAAACTCTTGAAGGTTTTGATTTATTTCCAGGTTAAATTTAATCAATCTTTTGTGGAGTTAAGTTCCTTAACCCTCATGTAACATTCCTGTACACCCATTTGCCTTTGGAGTACCTTTTTAAAGCTTGTCTATTGGAAATTTATCTAAAGAATGGCTAATTACTACAATTCATTAGCCATTAGCTGTTACTGTCTAACTAATGGCTAGTTTCCAAAAGCAATTAGAAAGTACACTAGAGGGGGGATATTTCCCACTGATGAGTATAACTTCAGCACAAGGCTTAGGTTCAGATTTGGTTTTACTTTGGTTTAAGTTCAGAGGGTTAGATTTAAGATTAGAGTAATAACTTAATTTGGAAGATATTTGAATCAGTAATATCCAGTTCAGGGTCGCGGTGGGTCCAGAGCCTACCTGGAATCATTGGGTGCAAGGCAGGAATACACCCTGGAGAGGGCACCAGTCCTTCACAGGGCAACACACACACTCACGGACACTTTGGAGTCACCAATCCATCTACCAATGTGTGTTTTTGGACTGTGGGAGGAAACTGGAGCACCCGAAAGAAACCCACACGGACACAGGGAGAACACACCAAACGCCTCACAGACAGTCTCCCAGTGGAAACCCACGCAGACACAGGGAGAACACACCAACTCCTCACAGACAGTCACCCGGAGGAAACCCACGCAGACACAGGGAGAACACACCAACTCCTCACAGACAGTCACCCAGAGGAAACCCACGCAGACACAGGGAGAACACACCAACTCCTCACAGACAGTCACCCGGAAGAAACCCACGCAGACACAGGGAGAACACACCAACTTCTCACAGACAGTCACCCGGACTCAAACCCACAACCTCCAGGTCCCTGGAGCAGTGTGACTGCGACACTAACCTGCTGCACCACCGTGTGAATTGAATCCGCCCTTGAATCAGTAATATATCTATCATAAATATGCCTCCATGTATAATGTTGAGTTTTAAGGAACTGCATGTGACAATTTAGGAATGCAATTATGCAATGTGAGATAAGTCATAAAAACATATGACACACAGTCGTTTAACTTATCGGTGTTGATGAGAAATGTATTTTTAGAGAGAGTTGACTTCATTCAGAATTTATCTTTAAAAAGTTGCATAACATTTAAATCAGGTGCTGCTGATAGCGTTTAACCAATCTACATTACAGTCTAACCATTACAGACTAGGCTGAATACAGGAAAAATCAGCCTGTGTTAAAAAAATAAAATAAAATAAAGGCAAGACAGAATGATCTACAACAAAATTTCCCTTCCCTTTTGGTTGTGCTCTCTTAATATTTACTGTGAATCCCAGTTGTTCCATTTTAAAATGATATCATCCTGGGTTAAATGTGCTGTCGGTCAGAAAATGGAGCTATCGCATCAGTAGTCGTGTTGTTTATAACCTGCATTTCTGTCCATTACTTAATAATTCCATCTATTGTTTTGGGTTTGCACCACCATGTGGTGCTGGATTAAGTAGAATGATGAATGTACTGCTGTCAGCAATAGACTGTAATTATATTCTCATCATAACATAGTGGACACCGCATTTGGAAAGTGTCTCTGGAAACCTATGCAATTGGGGTCATCATGAACTGGACATGAACTTAATGATGACAAAAATAATAATGCCACCACAGCCTTCTTTCAGCATAACACAGCGCTGCTTAGAGGGGCTTCTAGTTATGTTTAGATACACTGAATATCCAAATGTTTGTAGACATTTGCTCCTGAATTTAAGGGATTTGGCAGTGTGTCTATTTTTGTTGCAGGCTCTTCTGGGGAAGATTTACAGTGGATGTTCAACTATTAATTGCACTGACACTACTGCATTTTTTTTTGCCAAATGTGTAGCATTGTTGAACACACTTTCTCTGCTCTGGAGCCCAGGGGGGTTGGTGTTTTTTCACACCTATAGCTGATGCTCAGCACTGGGCATATATGCATATGCTCACATCCGTCCATATGTACACGTATGAGAATGTATTTTGAATTCCTTATCCGTTGTGCAGCACTGAGAGGGGATGAGGGGGATAATGATGAATTTTGCTAATTTAGATTCTACATTTGTAGCCCTAGACCAAAAAAAGCTGTTATAGAGGTTACCAATGCCACAGTTAATAAGCTGTCATTCATAGCCCATAGATATCATCTGTGATCCAAACACTCCTCTGACCAATCATAAAACACGGCCAAACCTAATTTGTACCCAGAGGCTTGTAGCTTGTTGAGCAGTTCCTTCTTGAAATATATACTGACCACAAACACACTTACTACACTGATAAATGATTTGAAACCATATGCACCTGTGCAATTAAAATGCTTTATTCATTTCATATGAATATGAAATTTGAATGGGGGTGGGTTTGGTCAGAAATCTAACGGACTAAAAGGACTGGGAAAGGACCCAGGGAAACCAGGGAGAAAACCACAAAGACACAATGTATGGAGACGAACAGTGCAGGACTACAGAGCTATCAACTAATAGAGATGGCTGTGCTCTAACAATGATGCTGTGGGTAGTTGGGTGGCTCCCTGCAAGCCAATTTAAATCTCCAGTGAGGAACAAGAGGTTCTGGTCATTTATCATGATGGGGTAGTGCTGTGTCTGCATGGCATGCTTCGGCTAGATGCAACCCCACTGTGTTCGGACTACATTGATCCCACTAGCCAATGAAACACTGGCCAACTCACTCTGAAGCTCTCTCCAAGCCACAGGTCAGCAATATTTTCAGCATGTTTTCATGTGGAGCTCATTCATATGCATGGAAACAGGACAAGTAGTCAGACTTTTTCTGGCCCCAGAATGGACTTTAAAACAATGCAACCGCCAATGTACATTTCACTCTAAAAAAATGAAACGGGGCAGATGTTGATTCACCGTGCTGTTGAGTTTTTAATAGTGCTGTCAACAATGCATTAACGTGATTAATCTTTTTTAACACTGTATTTATTTTTTTACTAACACATTTGGCCACAGCTTCACATTTGGCCCAGTGACATATTAGCTGTGTTATTAGGTGATGAAAACCCAGCATTGCTACTGTTGAGTTTGGAAATTTAATCCATATTTTTATGCTGAAATACAGATTACATTTCCTAACTAAATCTTAATCCACAGATTCATCCGTTATAAAGCTGTTAAAGCTGGATTATGGAGAAGTTTTAATGACTGCGCTGTGAGCTCCCAGTTAAAGCTTGTGTCCAAGCTTCATTGAGTTTGATGTTAACCCTATCCCTGAAAGTTTTTACAGCAAATTAAGAGGTTCTAATTTAAATATCATAAAGCAACTCTGAAATGTTTTAATTAGGTAAAAAGAACAGTTTCCTCAAATCATCACACAATTATTTATCTCCCTTAAAAGAACAAGGACTACTAACAGTTTAACTCATGATTAATTGCACAATGTCTTAATTAACATGATTACATTTTAACGAATGACAACACTAAGATTTGACTGCCGTAAAACTTTGATGAATGTATAATCTACATGGTGTTTTGTATTTATTATTCAGTTGTTCAGTGCATGTGTATATTAATTTGAGGATCTTGAACCTCATACCTTTTTGAAAACTCTGCCCAGTGTCATTGTGTAGACAGAGAATAATATAAGTTGTGGGCTTTTAGCATTATGTGTGCACCATTGGCTCTTTTGTTTACATGAGATGTGTACATAGCAAAAAACAGGCTTTCAAATTGGTCAACGTGGCTTTATGGAGAAATATGTATTGCCACCTACTGTTTTGGCGTGCTCCTGGCAGTGCTTAAAGCTGGATTAGGTGATTTAAAATCTTTAATAAAGTCTTAAAAACACTTTTGTTATGTTTTTTTGAAATACAGTAATCCCTCGCTACTTTGCGGTTCATCTTTCGCGGATTCGCAGGTTTTTTCAAGGGGGCTTATGGCCGCTATATCGTGAGTATTGAGGGAAAATCTAGATAAGTATTTCTTACGTACAGTACATGTATTGTTCATGTCCACATCCGAGTGAAATTTACTGACGCTAAATCACAGTTTAGGGATTACTCTATTAAAGAAACTGGTAGGATATCACATGTAGTTCCAGCTGAAAAACATTATAGAATGACTGTTTAATGCAGGACTCCAAAGTGTCCGTAGGTGTGAGTGTCTGTGTTGCCCTGTGAAGTACTGGAGCAGCCTCCAGGGTGTATTCCCCGCCTTGCGCCCAATGATTCCAGGCAAGCTCTGGCAGGTAGTGTCGCAGTCACACAGCTCCAGGGGCCTGGAGGTTGTGGGTTCGATTCCCGCTCCAGGTGACTGTCTGTGAGGAGTTTGGTGTGTTCTCCCTGTGTCTGTGTGGGTTTCCTCCGGGTGCTCCGGTTTCCTCCCAAAAACACACGTTGGTAGGTGGATTGGCGACTCAATATTGTCCGTAGGTGTGAGTGAATGTGTGTCTGTGTTGCCCTGTGAAGGACTGGTGCTCCCTCCAGGGTGTATTTCTTGCGCCCATTCATTCCAGGTAGGCTCTGGACCCACTGCAACCCTGAACTGGGTAAGCGGTTACAGATAATGAATGAATGAATGTTTAATGCAAAGGGTGGGTTGTTAACAGTACAGTACAGAATCTGTTTTAAAGTCCAAATACTCGTTAAATACAAAAAAAAAAATCTTTCCTCTACTTCGCGGAAATTTTTTTTTTCATGGGTGGTCTTGGAACGCATCCCCCGTGAAAAACGAGGGATCACTGTTCTCTTAACATCCTGATTTCAATCAGTAAATCAAATGCCCTGACAACAAATATAGACCATAGTCTATAGACAAAATAAATATATAAATAATTTAAAAAAATAAATGTTTGAATGGTTTACCTGGCTGTCTACTACATAAAACACAGAGCTGCTCGGATCACACATGCACTGCATTCACGTGTTGAGACATGTTTGTGTAAAGACACACAGAGGGAGAAAAGAGAAAGGTGGGAGAAGGCATTTAAACAAAAAAAAAAAGGCTTGATTAAGTCAAAGGGCAAACCGAACTAAACATCAGTGCAGCTGTTGGGTGTTTCATTACATGTGAATGAGACATGAGGTAGGTGGATGGTGTCTGAAAACAAAGTGTTGTGCTCCTTTCTCTGTGTAATTATCAAACCACATGCACATTCATGTTTTAAAGGAGTGACTTTGTAGTTGCTGGCATCAGACTAAGACCCTGAGAGGAAAGACGTTCAACAGACTCATCTGCACCACAAAAGTTAGACTGAAACCGACAAGACTACATTTTAACCGTGGTGTATTTAAAGTTATTATATGATAAAGGAAGTGCGACCATTTATTTATGTAGAAATACTTTACGATGATAAAAGTGCTGTATTTAATGTATTTTACAGCTTCATTACTCGCTCTCTGAGGGTTTGACTTTAATAATCCAGGCATTAAACTTGTTTTCATGTAAAGGTAAAGTTAAACGATAAACACGTCAGAAAGTCTGACATGTTCTGATTTGTGCAGTGAATTTGTGTCGTTCTAATATAAAGTAGGGTGACCAGACGTCCTCTCTTACCCGGACATGTCCTCTTTTTTAGACTTAAAAAAATGTCCGGGCGGAATTTCACAAACGTCCGGGATTTTGTTTTTCTAGAACTTACCTAGAACTTCGAGAAGTTTCGTTCACAAACTAGTCCCACCCTCCCCTACTCCGATTGAGTGAGAAGGGGGAGTGGTGAAGTAGCTTAAAATCTTCTGATTGGACGGTCTGACTGTAGCGCTACCGTTATTGGTCGATAACCTTCTCTGTAAACATTTAATTGCTCTTTTTTACCATCTCAGATATGGTCACCCTATATAAAGCAGAAAATGAAAGGCTTATGTTTCACAGAAACGCCTCCACAAATTAACAACAGATTATGATAAATTACCTCAATAATTTATATTTACCTCGTTTTTCAACACATTTCTTTTCGAGGCTCAAGTTACAGAGAATTATATTTTAAGCTGCAAAGTGAAGTGTCCCAATTCTACACTTTGCTCCCTGACATCACGAGCTCCCCTTTCGTTCACCTCTAACATCACCAAAGTGCACACTTCTCTGAAGGGTTTAGGGCTTAGGGGCAAGGTTTGGGATGGGGGGAAGCCAGTAGACAGCAAAATCCTGGATATTTTTGGTGATTTAGGAATCCCGGTCCAATTTTAGGAGCCAAAAAACAGAACATATGGCCACTCAATTGTCTGATATTGAACTATTCCGTGTTTCCATTTCCTGTATCAGCACTGAGACTTGTATGGTATTTAAGTTGTAATGTACAACAAAGGTTAGAATTACATTAGACACAGTATAAAATTAATCTTTTATCTAAAAAAAAGATGTTAAAAAAATAGGAAAACATGATTGTTGTAGATAGAAGATTTTGATTTAACTGACTAGTAAACACACAGGGAAATGTATCTTTGCTCTCGCTCTTGCAGTCTCCAGGTCAGCTCTTTTATGTGTGGAGCTCATTTATATGCATCGAAACGGGGCAGGAAGTCAGAGAGTTTTTCTGGCTTTAGAAAGGGTCTTGGATCACTTGGTGCTGGCAGTGCAAAAGTAAATGCAGCCATGGCACAAGCAGAAGGAAAAAAAGACATTTGAGGTCAGGCATTGCCCCAAAAGTGGTTTTATCAGCCGCCATGACCAGAGAGAAAAGATGAGGAGAATTGAGGATGATTGCGTATTGTCTGCTTTTAATGACTGGCAGCGATCCTCTACACCACTTGTTTCAGTGTGGAAAAGAAAAAGCAATTGGTTAATGCTCTGGAGCATGCTGAGCATTTTGGTTGGTCTGCTTTTCTCTCTGGCCCAAGGGTGCTTGGATTGGTATGTGGTTATATGTAATTTTCGAAGCATTGTCTCAGACAATGTGGTAGACTTGCCAAATGTAGCCTTGTCTCCATGCAGCACATCAGAACTTTCCTAATTACAGAACCTGGTGCTGTCAGGGAGTTGTGTTTTTGTTGAGGTGTTGGAAGCAAATCAGCTGAAATTGAATTGTCATCAAGTTAAAGCTAGGGCAACGTTTTCAGCCCAGTTTTGTGTATGGAAAAACTTCAGTAATAGCACATCACTGAGTATTGAGTAGTGATTCAAAAATCAATAGCTCCTCAGTTTTCTAATGCTTCTTAATGGCCCCTTCTTTCTTCAAGAGCTGCTTGTACCAGTGCATCGCTCTCTGACTCACAAAGCACCTCTACACTGACATGGTGGCAGTGCTGGTGCCAAAATCACAAATGGTTCTGCACACCGCAAAAAAGTGGGTTTAGGCTTGCGAACTTCTGGACTCACAACCTTGAAAGTCTGGAACCAATGAACCTGTGACATAAGCAACCACACTGAGTGCTGGGCTTATTATGTAAAACATTTAACTTGCTTTTCTCATATTTATAACTGGATAAAATAGATAGAGAGAAATGTCACAGAAGAAACAAAAGCATTTCTTGTAATATGATCTGCACTAGAAATACAAGACAAACTGTGGTTTATATGTCTTTTGAATTCTCTATCCAGATTTGGGAATACCCGCTTCAAGATATGTAATCATCCTCCGGGTGACTGTCTGTGAGGAGTGTGGTGTGTTCTCCCTGTGTCTGAGTGAGTTTCCTCCGGGTGACTGTCTGTGAGGAGTGTGGTGTGTTCTCCCTGTGTCTGCGTGGGTTTCCTCCGGGTGACTGTCTGTGAGGAGTGTGGTGTGTTCTCCCTGTGTCTGCGTAGGTTTCCTCCGGGTGACTGTCTGTGAGGAGTGTGGTGTGTTCTCCCTGTGTCTGCGTAGGTTTCCTCCGGGTGACTGTCTGTGAGGAGTGTGGTGTGTTCTCCCTGTGTCTGCGTGGGTTTCCTCCGGGTGACTGTCTGTGAGGAGTGTGGTGTGTTCTCCCTGTGTCCGCGTGGGTTTCCTCCGGGTGCTCCAGTTTCCTCCCACAGTACAAAAACACACGTTGGTAGGTGGATTGGCGACTCAAAAGTGTTCAAAGGTGTGAGTGTGTGTTTTGCCCTGTGAAGGACTGGCGACCAATGATTCCAGGAAGGCTCTGGACCCACCACAACCCACGGCAAGAAGGGGACCCACTCTATTGAGCATGAAGAGGTTCATTAAATAATAACAAATCGTCATCACATGATTTTCACTTTAAAGACAAAATGTAAAATATTAAATAACCACTGATAAATATTATTGCAAATTTTCATTTGTAAAACTGAATGAATATTTCTTGTTTTTTCACCAGGCTTCTCCAAACAGAGTCTATAGTCCGTTTGAAGAACAAGTGTTTCTGTAGTTGCAACTATATAAGAAGTCAAAAGGTTTAGCTGTTTACTCTGAGAACGGACGGCATGTTTATGCTGAGCTAGGCTGAGCTTTTCCAGTCCCACCCAGACTGATTATTTCTCTCTCTGTTTACCTGCACTCCTCCGAGGCCCCCCACCCCTACCTCCCCCCATTCCTTCCACTCCATCTCTCTGCATGGGCCTGTCTCATTATGTTCATCTCCATGATTCACTCAGTGGAAAGATGAGAGAATGAGGGAACTGGAGGGAGGAGAGAGGTAAACATGTTCCTGAAGCTTCCATCCACTTGTAGTGCCTCTTTGAACCTGATTGAGTTGTTTATCGGTTTGTGAGGACACAGTGCTAAAGGTGAAAGGTGTTTGACCATGCTAAAATGGTTAGGATTGCCTTTTTTTAAACATATTATTTATAAATCATTTGTCTATGCTATTGGAGTATACAAATAACATTTATAACACACCACGGTTTGAGTTCTTCTAGAATCGGGGCTCTGCCATTTGGAAAGACCACTCTGATCAGAATAGATATGATCAGTTATGAGTGTGTATTGGTTTACAGTGATCCCAGCAAAATGCCCCACCAATTCTCTCACCGTAGGGGTCAAGCATTCAGACCTGGAGTGTTCTGTTGTAGAACACTACACAAGTGCTGACCTACGTTTTTCCACATCTCTGTAGATCAGTGGCAGTAGGTTTTTATTTCATTGTACACTCAGACATGCATTTGTCTTTGTAGTGAGAGGTTTATGCACTGCAGCCCTGCTGTAATATCTCTCTGTGGTCACTCATGGACGGTTCCTCCCATCTGTATCCCAGTAATGGACCTTCCATCTTTTCATCTTGATCATTTTAATCTGAAATCCAAGTCAGGTTTGTCAGTCCAGTACTTCAGACATGTTGTAAAGCATGGCAGACTGTTACCTGTATCGTGGAGTTCACATGTCTGGAAAAATCATGTTATATATTCATTTCCGTAGAGGAACTGTCTGAGTCTGTTGCAGTCTCGGACATGTGCTATTATTTAGCTCAGACGTTCTTGTATTTTCTCTTATTTATGTAGACATTTATGTGATGTTTACTCCAAAAAAAAAAAAAAAAACATGAAAAATGTAAACGTGATGAATACTTCAGCTTTATTTGTTTTGAGCGCGCTGAAACGATTACGAGGATTTCTGAGCTACAGATTAGCAAAGGTATTACATTATAAAACATGATTTAATATTGTTCTTTAAAACTAATGATGATAACCCCATGTCTGTGTGGCTCCTTGCAGTGTGTGTTTACCTGCTGAATGAAGTGTGAAATCATGGAGAGAGAGAGAGAGAGAGAGAGAGAGAGAGAGAGAGAATGAGTAAACAGGACTGCAGGTGATCCAGCTGTTGTGAGAGATGAGTCACAGCCTGAAGACAGACGAGAACTAGTGAAGGATTTAGAGTGCTTAAACACCTGTTAAAAACCTGATACCTCTTTCTTTCTCTCTCCCCATCTCTCCATTTCTCACTTTCTTTTTCTCTCCCTTTTCATCTGTTTCTTTCTTTCTTTCTTTCTTTCTTTCTTTCTTTCTTTTTGTCGCACTATCTGCCTCTGTCTTTATCTCTCTTTACTTTCTGACTTTTATTCTCTCGCTCTGACATATTCTCATCTCATTCTCAATTAATTCTCTCTCTCTCTCTCTCTCTCTCTCTCTCTCTCCCTCTCTCTCTCTCTCTCTCTCTCCCTCTCCCTCTCTCTCTCCCCCTCTCCCTCTCTCTCTCTCTCTCTCTCTCTCTCCCTCTCCCTCTCTCTCTCTCTCTCTCTCTCTCCCTCTCTCTCTCTCTCTCTCTCTCTCTCTCTCTCTCCCTCTCCCTCTCTCTCCCCCCCCCCCCTCTCTCTCTCTCTCTCTCTCTCTCTCTCTCTCCCTCTGTGCCAAACAAGGCTCACTTCTTTTAATTCTGCTTTTATTTCAGTGCAAACATATTTCCCTCAGAATTAATTCGCCAGTACGTTTTTCGCCCCATGAAATATTAGATGATATTTAATAATTCAAAGCAAATAATGAGGGCTCTTGACCCCTACTGATTTAAATTTAATCACCACATGCTGAATTTATAACCCATGTTTTTCCACACTCTCTTAGACCACTCTTTTTTTCTTCTAGGAAACAATCAAAATAATAAGGAGCTTGCTTTTCCAAAAAAATAAATAAATAAATAAATAAAAGAGACTGGAGCCTTTCGGTGGGATTAATTAATGATCAGAGGAATATCAGAATGAAAGAGAGAGATTACTGAAGATAACGACTGGAAAATCCTTTTATTTGTTTTGAATTGAACATTTATCTGATTCAAATATAATGATTTATTTTTGTCTTGGGGCGGCACTGGGGCGCAGCAGGTGGTGTCGCAGTCACACAGCTCCAGGGACCTGGAGGTTGTGGGTTCGATTCCCGCTCCAGGTGACTGTCTGTGAGGACTTGGTGTGTTTTCTCTGTGTCTGCGTGGGTTTTCTGCGGGTGCTCCGGTTTCCTCCCACAGTCCAAAAACACACGTTGGTAGGTTGCCCGTAGGTGTGAATGTGTGTGTCTGTGTTGCCCTGTGAAGGACTGGCGCCCCCTCCAGGGTATATTCCCGCCTTGCACCCAATGATTCCAGGTAGGCTCTGGACCCACCGCGACCCTGAACTGGATAAGGGTTACAGATAATGGATGAATAAATGAATTATTAAACTACTGTTGTTATTATTATCCGTTTAAGGAATCACGCCAGCAGCTGCCAGTCAAAAGCTCAGTGTAGTTTGGAATCAGCCAAGGGCTGGTGTGGAATTGTGTTCTTTTTTCTTTTTTTGGTGTAATTCTATTACCACCTCTCCCAAGTAGATGGACTCGCCATCAAGCTTTGAGTGACCATAGCAACCTCTGCCCCTTCATCAGTCTCCTGCAGTGGCCTGATGTGGTCCACTGATCAGCTCCTAGAGACTGGACCTCATGTCAGGTCTGATTTAAAACAGAAGAGCGTGAACGTTACATTGGATAAAAAGGAACGGTGGGCTTAAAAGACCAGAGTGAGTGGTTAGTAAGTGTATTTACATATTTACAGGTTTTATTCCAGTTTTATTTTGCCTTGTGCCTGTCACTGGTTCCCCTGTGTTCTTTCTTTAACCTACTATTGGAACATACTGACTACTGCATACCAGGAACACCCCACAAGATCTGTGTTTTGAAGATACTCTTGACGAAAAAAAATTAACCATTACACCTTGTTACGGTACCACCTTGTTGTGATATGCTCCCTGATTTTTTTTATTTTATTTTAATTTCCCAATTCCAGGGGCTGACTATTAATTTGCTGCCTGATATATCTCTCCCCTGAACAGGTGCCTTCAAAACATAGCCTACTACACTGACACTTCCTTGTAAAACTGACAGAACTAAAAATCAAAGGGGGTCTTCTATGTCCTTTCAGTGTCTTCTTTAAAAGTCCTATGGAAGGATCCAAGCCAAAAATGCATTCATTCATTCATTATCTGTAAGCACTTATCCAGTTCAGGGTCACGGTGGGTCCAGAGCCTACCTGGATACACCCTGGAGGGGGCGCCAGTCCTTCACAGGGCAACACAGACACACACACACACACACACACTCACACCTACGGACATCTTTGAGTCACCAATCCACCTACCAACGTGTGTTTTTAGACCGTGGGAGGAAACCGGAGCGCCCGGAGGAAACCCACGCAGACACAGGGAGAACACACCAAACTCCTCACAGACAGTCACCAGGAGCGGGAATCGAACCCACAACCTCCAGGTCCCTGGAGCTGTGTGACTGCAACACTACCTGCTGCCATGCCGCCCTAGTTTAATAATTATTACTTTAAAAATATATGCAGGCTCAGTCTAGTGATTTACTACTACTATTTACTACTAGTGAGTTTGAACTTTTGCCCCAGCCAACTGTAAGTGCTAATATTATGAAACAAAGCATCTAGAAATGATAGAGACATCCAGCCCATGTGTCACATATGGCTCTTGTCTTAACAGTATATGGCCTGCCAGTTATTTCCAAGATTTTCATTGACTATACGTTTCAGATATATGCCATGGCTATTGCTTGTAATGCAACACAGTGAGAGCTTGTTGAAAGATCCAACAGCCAAAAGCATACCTCCAATTCTTCCAGGAGCTGAGACCCTGGTGATCCTGCACCCTTTTTTCAGAGTCTAATGACAAATTAGCTGGTGTTATCTAGCAATGTAAATACAGTGTCACTACTGTTAAATATCATCACTAATTCTCACTCTTGGTCTTCTTCACACATGCACACACACACACACACACACACACACACAGCTCTTCTATGTCGCTTAATCCATATATGTAGCATTAAAGCTTCTCTGTCTGATGTTAAGGCACCTTATAGTAGTGGAAAAGTAATCTCTCACACGTCGAATCACACCTGGCACATCTGGGGGTCTGAAATCTAGAGTTAGTGGAGTCCAAGAGAACGCACCAGACCGTGATACAGGTATGAATACTGATATTTTTTTTTACTCAGAAAATCTCTTGACCAAGGTAATCCAAACATTTGCATATGACTGTGTACTTTTATAGAAGACAGAAACAAAGGTCACAGTAAAGAGATGTTGTGGAAAGCTTCCCCTGACAGAACAGAATGACCAAGTGCATTGATTCTAGCTGGAGTAAACAAATATTTTCCTGGTATGGACACTTTCACTTCTCACAATCAATTTAGCCTTTTGTCGATTTGTAATTATACAGGTGAGTGGTCCTGCTGCATGAGACCCCACCTGCATAAAAGGCAGATATTTATTCATGCTTTTGAGCTCAGTGGAGAGTTTACAACCACCCAGGTATTAAACTGCTATTGTGAGTCCACTCAGGAATATTAAAACTTGACACAGGGCTAAAGGTTATTGCTTATTGACAAAACCCTGGTTAAGAAAAGTCCTTGTTAAACGAAGAGGATAATAAGAGGGATTTCACACAACTGCGCTGTAGAACTGAGTGTTGTAGTGTACTTGTCCTCGTGCGTTAGAACGTCTGTGAGAATTTGATAGCACTCAGATGAGCATGAGCATTAGTGAGGTCAGGAAATACAGTGGAATTTGCGTCTAAAACTGTGCCCTATTTACTATATAGTGCACTATTTTGGGGTGCTGTCATATTTGAGTGTTGTCAGAAAAGAGCGCACAATTTTTAGTGCATTCAAAAAAATCTCACAATGCACCACAATAAGAATTATATAACTAATGTACTCTAGGAGATAACAGATACCCACAAATCACTGCATGTACTACAGAGCTTATGCAGCTAAGCAGCATTCAGAACCGCCATCTCCTCAAGGATGTTTTTAATGCAGTGTATTCGTCAGGTACTTTGTAAAAACAACATGTGCAGGCTCTTCCCATGTGTGCAGTTACATTCAGCGGTTGTAGTGGACTTGTGGCATGACATTTATAGTATTATAGAGATGGATTCTACCATCGCACAGTATGAGGTAGTGTCCAAAATCATTCACTAACCACCTGGATTCACTAAATATTAATGTGGGGGGGAGGAATTAATTTTCAGTGAAAGTTGATATAATCAGATTTTATTCCAAATCACTTTGGACAATCTCCATTGGTTGATTACTGCACAGTAAATTCACCAGTGTTAAATCAACACTATTCGAGAGTGTTACATTATTACACTAACTAATAGTGTTGATTTAACACTGGTGAATTTACTGTGTAATGATACATTTTCAAAATGTAAACAGCACCTGATCTAATGTGTTAAAATGATATATGTGTAAAAATAAATAAATAAAATTAACGTCTTAAGGCACGTTAACGCACGTGGGAATTTAACTTTAATTAATTTAGTTAGCAATGTAAACAGTGTCACTACTTTTGAGTTCAGAATGTAGTTTGAACTTAATTTATGCTGAAATATGTATTACATCATAACTCTCGACTGTCTGTGAGGAGTTGGTGTGTTCTCCCTGTGTCTGCGTGGGTTTCCTCCGGGTGCTCCGGTTTCCTCCCACAGTCCAAAAACACATGTTGCAGGTGGATTGGCGACTCGAAAGTGTCCGTAGGTGTGAGTGTGTGAGTGAATGTGTGTGTGTCTGTGTTGCCCTGTGAAGGACTGGCGCCCCCTCCAGGGTGTATTCCCGCCTTGCGCCCGATGATTCCAGGTAGGCTCTGGACCCCCCGCGACCCTAAATTGGATAAGGGTTACAGATAATGAATGAATGGATGGATCATAACTCTCTCTCTCTCTGTCTCTCTCTCTCACACACACACACACACACACACACACACACACACACACACGCACACACACTGAGCGCTCCTGTTTTGTCTCTTACATCACTTCATTTCCCCCTATGTTTGAGCCCCTAAGTGTGCAGTAACGTTAATTTTTTTTGTTAAAGCTTCTGTGTCAGAAACTAAAACTAAGAATTATCAAAAATATGTTGAAATATTATAAAATAGATATTGATACCCTTTAGCCAGTTTGTCATGTATATCACACTACACATTTATCTCCCTCCAATGATACATATTTTCCTGCTTTTGACTTACATTTAAATGTCCACTATTAAAATCTTTAGTCTTAAAAATCCCTATTAATTACAGCAAATTGTGAGATTAACTAGTTAATTTATTTTGAATTCATGGACAGCTAATTTTGTATGTCTTACTGATGCTGAACAGTAACGCTCCTGCCTGGACAGATTTTTATTATTGTGATATATATATATGTTTTTTGGTGGTGGTGGAGGGGGTGTATTGGTCGTGCACTTGATGCCTAGAGTCGAACTTATTTGCTTGGCTGTATAGAGAAAAGTGAGCACGATGAGTAATAGCCCTTTGCATTGCACAGATCACTCCGTGTGGTTCACATAGCAACCAGAACCTCCAACCTCTGGAGTCCTACACTGGGGAATTCTGGGAAGCTCCGCTGTCAGATCTGGCAGCCGCTCAGGCGGAGGAAAGGGAGAACACACACACACACACACACACCTCAAATCACTCCCCCATATTTCCATTCACACAACAGATTTTTCCATCCCTTTGGGACTGAATCAGATCTCAGAGATAAGACATGTTCTTTCTGAATAGCCTTTACCATGTCCAGGCTCTGACAGGATTGCACTGGGTTAAATTGAGACTCGGGTGTGGGCTGGATAGAGGGGCAGAGAAGAGACTAGGGGAAGGCAGAGAGAGAGGGAAATGTCAAGGGATGTAATTAATATCTATCGAAATGGCCACCTTTTAAAAGTAATTAGAAATAATCAGAACACAGGGCATGATAGCGATCCTAGGGCCGGGCGAGATGATAGCGGGACGAGGGGAAAATTAATCACAGTAACGAGCTTGTAATATCGATTCCTGCAGCAGGACAGGGATAGGGCCCGTATCTTGAGATGCCCTCTCTTTTACAGCCCCCATTAATTGTTAATATTAACGAGACAGATGCACTCTCTAATAACTGCGCAGGGCAGCATTGTTTGTGCCTTTCTAATGCAGGCTCATTTAGCCTGTCCTCCCGAAGATATGGGCAAAACAAGTATCGGGTGTCCCGTAGTCAAACTACCTCACACTCTTAAAATAAATGTTTTCGACGTTTTGCAGACATCTGCTCTTCCGGCGTTTCTTTGGAAATCAAGGGTATCAGGAAGGAGTTAGTCTTGACTCTTTAAACTGGAAAATTGATTTGAAGATTTGTTTGCAGACAGCCATAAAAACATTAATGAGGTGAAACACTGACAAAATGCAAGTCAGTGTCAAGTCAGAAGTCTTTAGGCTAGAGTCTGAGTCAAGTCAGCAGTTTTAATCTCTTTAAAAAATAAAAATAAAATGTGATAACTCTGAAATAGAGCATGCTAGAAGTAATATTACTTTTACTCTGTGTAGCATATATTTCAATAAGTCATGTTTATACTAGACGGTGGCGCAGCAGTTTAGTGTCGCAGTCACGCAGCTCCAGGGACCTGGAGGTTGTGGGTTCGATTCCCACTCCGGGTGAGTGTCTGTGAAGAGTTGGTGTGTTCTCCCTGTGTCCGCGTGGGTTTCCTCCGGGTGCTCCGGTTTCCTCCCACAGTCCAGAAACACATGGTGGATTGGCGACTCAAAAGTGTCCGTAGGTGTGAGTCAGTGTCTGTGTTGCCCTGTGAAGGACTGGCACCCCCTCCAGGGTGTATTCCCACCTACTAACTATATCAAGCCAGAGGAAGGTGAGGAGAATATTGTGTATAGAGCTGGAACAAAGGCTAAGCGCCTAGTGTACAGTAAACAGACCTATCCAGGTGTGTTTTCAGGCGCCTTATGAAATCTGATGTTGTCAATGTCATTTATTTGTTTTCCACATTCGTTGTTCTCTTGTTATACACCAGGATTTTAAACTCACTGAGGAGGCCATGGTGCTCCCGCTAAAGCCGACACACTGCTCACAGATACCACACACATGGAGATGTGGCAAAAATGTAAGGGGCTGTGTCATGACTCAGTCAAATCACCTGCAGTAAAAAGAGTCATCGCTCAGTCAAGGTCCAGACCAAGGTCTGCCATTTGGTGCTCGAAAGTTCAGTGTAAGGTGTAAGGCTAATATTCTCAGAGTGAATCACAGTCCAATGATTAGTGTGTAATTTTCACACCTAACCAGGGTTTTGTAGGTGGAGGCATACATTGCTTTGAGGGATGACAGATGAGGAAGACTCTAAACTGATGAAGAGAATCTGGGCTCAGAATTAAACAGATAAACAGGACCAGGCACGAAGCACAGTGGTGTATCACGGGTAGTATCACATAAGCCCATATTCTTGTATTTGTGGGTTCAATCCCCACCTCCGGTCAATTTGATATGTTCTCCCTGTGTGTGTGACTTGGTGAGTCTGTGAAATTGTCCACAGGTGTGAGTGTCTGATTTCATGTGATGGACTGGTGCTCTGTTCAGGGCGTTTTCTGCCTTGCACCCAATGATTCTGGGAAAGCTCTGGACCAAATACATCCATGAATAGGATGAAGTGGGAAGTGGTTACAGAAAATGAATTAAAAATTTAACATTCCCAGACGTCTACCAGCAGAATGGAGAGACTGACAACATGAGGGTTACTGAGAAAGTTCTCTCTTTAAGACACATTTAGTTTTAAATTCACCACCAATCCACCTACAAACATGTGTTGGACCATGGGAGGAAACCGAAGCCCCCCAGAGGAAACCCACACACACACGGGGAGAACACAACGGACTCCTCACAGACAGTCACCCGGAGGAAACCCACGCAGACACAGGGAGAACACACCACACTCCTCACAGACAGTCACCCGGAGGAAACCACACAGACACAGGGAGAACACACCACACTCCTCACAGACAGTCATCCGGAGGAAACCCATGCAGACACAGGGAGAACACACCACACTCCTCACAGACAGTCACCCAGAGGAAACCCACGCAGACACAGAGAGAACACACCAAACTCCTCACAGACAGTCACCCGGAGGAAACCCACACAGACACAGGGAGAACACACCACACTCCTCACAGACAGTCACCCGGAGGAAACCCACGCAGACACAGGGAGAACACACCACACTCCTCACAGACAGTCACCCGGAGGAAACCCACGCAGACACAGGGAGAACACACCAAACTCCTCACAGACAGTCACCTGGAGGAAACCCACGCAGACACAGGGAGAACACACCAAACTCCTCACAGACAGTCATCCGGAGGAAACCCACGCAGACACAGGGAGAACACACCACACTCCTCACATACAGTCACCCGGAGGAAACCCACACAGACACGGGGAAAACACACCAAACTCCTCACAGACAGTCACCCGGAGGAAACCCACACAGACACAGGGAGAACACACCAAACTCCTTACAGACAGTCACCCGGAGGAAACCCACGCAGACACAGGGAGAACACACCACACTCCTCACAGACAGTCACCCGGAGGAAACCCACACAGACACGGGGAAAACACACCAAACTCCTCACAGACAGTCACTGGGAGCAGGGCTTGAATTCCCAACCCCAGGATCCTGGAACAGTGTGACAGCAACACTATCTGAGGTGCCATCCTGCTAACATAACAGAATTGGACAGCTGGTGTTCTCCTCCAAGCAACCGAGCTTTCAAATGATGTTAGCACTAATTTGAAAAGAAGTGGTTGCCGGCTTCCCACGTTTTAGCTTTTACCCCCTCACTGTGGAAAGGAAACTGGAGCACCTGGATTATCCCACACGGAGAAAGGAGAACACACCAAACTGCTCACAAATGGGCGTCTACATTTGGTGACATTTTACAGTATCACAATGGTTAACAGTCACAACTGTATCAGTGCTTCCCCAAGTTATGTGACAGTATCAGACACAATGTTCCTCCTTTATTGTGCCAGTACCAACCGCTGAAGAGCATTGTCTACTTCAATATTCTCAGGATTATTAAGCTAACTTAGTCTAATTACTGTTATTTGCTAAACTAATAAAGCTAATAAAGTCCAGAGAAATGTCTGTTCCTTTATCTTCCTTTTGGTTTAATGGGAATGAGCATTGCCAGGTCACAGTGCATGTAGGTGACATGGAAACAGAGTTTTTTGTTAGAGTTAGTTAAAGTGGCACACAACTGAGTATTGCTTAGTAGATTTAATAAAATGAGTCTACAGCTCTTTTGTAAAATCATGCCTTTTTCAATCTTTATATAAGTGACTGGTAATGGATTTGTATGTTTATTTCCCATTAGAAAGATCTGTGCATTATTTCTCAAAGATATATGTGACTATGTAATAAAATGCATGTGTGACTATATCACAAATGGACCTGGTAATGAGACCTGATACTATATCTCCCCCTGCTTTGTGGTGTCCCATCTTATGTGTACATGTTTCACTCAGAAACAGAGAAATAATAATCACTCTGTGGCTGAACACTGAGGGGTATCAACAACATCAATTGTTTTATTCACTTTTAAAATGCAAACAAAGGAAAAGCTTTGTCCTAAACGTCATTGAGAAATCTGTGTGAATTTGAATGAAAACTGAGACCTTTAGAACAGTTTTGAGACGTATTTATGAATGTATATTTTCTTCTGTAATTAGAATCGTAAGCAACTGTTGATTTAGTGCTAAACTAAGGAAGAAGAATCAGCTACAGTTGAAATTTGTTTACTTTTTTGCCTAGTTTTTTCTTTAACAATTTAACTTTTGGGGGCGGCGCGGTGGTGCAGCAGTTAGTGTAGCAGTCACACAGCTCCAGGGACCTGGAGGTTGTGGGTTCAAGTCCCACTCCGGGTGACTGTCTGTGAGGTGTGTTCTCTCTGTGTCCGCGTGGGTTTCCTCCGGGTGCTCCGGTTTCCTCCCACAGTCCAAAAACACACGTTGATAGGTGGATTGGCGACTCAAAAATTGTCTGTGAGTGAATGTGTGTGTGTCTGTGTTGCCCTGTGAAGGACTGGCGCCCCCTCCAGGGTGTATTCCCGCCTTGCGCCCAATGATTCCAGGTAGGCTCTGGACCCACCATGACCCTGAACTGGATAAGCGCTTACAGATAATGAATGAATGAATTTAACTTTCTACAAACTCTCTACTTTCTACTCTCATGCTACCCCCAACCCAACACACACAACCGGTCTCAAACCTTACCAGAAATATAAGTATTTTCTGGTTGGCATTCTCTTGCTGTGTCACACTCTGACAGTTATCACTGACTTACCATTCGCCTTCAAGAATTTCTAGCTGATGTCAGAACTAAAGGGAGAGGGGCGCAGAGAAATAAGGACGTGTAATTATGAGTGGCAGCTTTAACGAAATGACAAATCTATATTACATTTCAGTGCTAGTCTTAATATTATAATTAAAATAATACGCCAATTAATACAGCAACAGTTTAAAAAACTGCACTAAAACGGGCTGAACGCTGGTGTGGCTGGTGTAGTGTCCTTTTCTTCACAAAACAGGGTTTTAATTCCCGTCTAATTCCAATCAGGCGAGGTGCAACACATTACACGCATAGGAGTTGTTGGGCAAGACTCCTAATACTGCATTAGCCTACTACTGGTACATCATCAAAAACAGTCTGTAAAAGAGCACCTGCCAAATGTCATAAATGTGTAAATGTAAATAAACACAGTCAGTAATAATGTTCTGTCTCCGGTCACATGGTTGTCACAAATTAGTCATAAACATTTGCAGAGCACCTGGCTTTCAGGAGGCTTTCAGGGATGCTTTCAGGGATGCTTTCAGGGAATCTGGCCAATTGAATGCTGCTTGTTGGGGGTGAGGCGACTCTCAGGTCCCCCAGCTGTCGCTTGAAACGCGACCCGATTCCTGATAAACGTATTTCTGTCAGCAGCAGGCGCGATGGCTTTTTAATACGACCCCTGGAGGAATATGGGACCGAAACAGCTCGAGTCAAACAAGATTTCTGCCCCAGCTGGGGGAAACGATGTGACAGCCGAAGCCTGGAGAGGTAGGCTGCACTGGGCCGAATTTAGAGTGGACAAATGCACCTGAGCCCAAGTGTGTGGGTGTGTTTTCTGCTTTGGAGGAGAGGAAGGGTTAAGGTTCTCACTGTGAAAAGGTGGGTTCTCAGTTGAAGGGCTCTGTACCAAAGTCATCTGTTCGCTAGGTGCACATCAACAAAATCAATGTTTTATTACATTCCCATCTGCTTCACTTTGTTACAGTTGTTTCGCTGCAATACTCTGTAATACTCTCGCCTGCCTTTTTCTATGAGCTTTTACTTCATTGCCCATTTCAGAGCAATGCAACTTCTGAAAACAGCAATGGCTTGAAGATTCAGAAAGGGGAGAACATGGGTTTTAATTCTACATTTTCTAGTTATAACAGCTGTGAGGTGTGGTACATTTTCTTATTTATTCTGCCTATTATTTATCTTTCTTTAAATCCAGTTCTGTTGGTTTTATGCAGAAAATAACACAAACACTACCATCAGGGCTTGGAAATAAATTAAAATTGCAGTTTAAAAATATATCACAGCTCTATTCAGTTCAGCTCAAACGTCAGTTCATCTGTACATTCTATTAAAACTAAATGATTAATTTAGGAGTAAAAATGTCTGATATTACCTAGAAATTAGGGTGTGTTCCCTTTCGCCCAGTGATTCCAGGTAGTCTCAGAAAATCAATGGAAGAATGGATGAATGAATGTGAGTGTTTTAACACCCATTCAATCTTCAAAGACTTGTTTTATTTAGTGTAAAATTATCACTTGAAAGATTTTGTTCAAAAAGTAAAGATGTGATACTTTATTTAAAATTGTCCAAAGGTTTTGCTGAGTAAATTTAACTTGACAACACAGAGCATATGTTCACTGTTCAAGCTTCAAATCTGAACCAATGGAAAAAGGGTTAGAACTTGATATATGGAAAATGGATTGCTTTTAAAAATGGAATCATATTTGTCATAAAAATCACAGTTAGGTTTCGTTTAACATGAACTCACCTATAGTAATGCTTTTGTAAGTATGGTCAGTTGTGTGACAGGGTAAATACACCCTCGTCTGATCAGTTCACTTTGATTACTGTGGTCTAAATTAGGAAATAAAATATCCTTTTTATAATATTTTTTAAACAACAAGCAAAAAATTTGAAGCAATTTCTGACAAGTGCACTTTCAGTCTGTATAATCAACTAATTATACTCTCTCCGGCTCTCTAATGAGCTGGATTTGGGATCAAGTGCTCTACAAAGAGGTACGACTGATTAGGAAATTATTTGGACATTATTATGTGCAAAACCAATTTCCCTTAGTAAGTAAATAAATAAATAAATAAATAAATAAATGAAAACAAGAATCTGTGAAGTTATTCATTCATTATCTGTAAGCGCTTATCCAGTTCAGGGTCGCGGTGGGTCCAGAGCCTACCTGGAATCATTGGGCACAAGGCAGTAATACACCCTGGAGGGGGCGCCAGTCCTTCACAGGGCAACACACACACTCACACCTACAGACACTTTTGAGTCTCCAATCCACCTACCAATGTATGTTTTTGGACCGTGGGAGGAAACCCATGCGGACACAGGGAGAACACACCACACTCCTCACAGACAGTCACCCGGAGCACTCGAACCCACAACCTCCAGGTCCCTGGAGCTGTGTGACTGTGACACTACACGGTCTGCTACTGCATCAAGAAATGCAACCTTAAATGGTCTGGAAAGGGACCAGGTAAACTGTTATCAGTCATGGGTGCAAAAGCTGTCATGGTGTGGAGTTGTGTCAGTATCCATGGCATGGGTAACATGTGTATGTGTGAACGTACAACTGATGCATTTTAGACATACATATGATGCCATCAAGGTGACATATTTTTCCAGGAAGCCCATGATAATTTCAGAAATACATTGCGAGACCAGTATTAAATCTGTTAAATAAATGTTAACAGAAGGAAATGTTAAAGGAAGGGCAAATGCCTTATTCTTATTTTATTGCATTTTCCAAAATGTTCCAGGAACAGAGTTTGTAAATATCAAACCCATGGTGGATAAATTGTTTGGAGACCTCAAAGTGTCGGTGCGAAAAGGCTGAGGACGCCTGGAGAGGATGCTCAAATCTTAAACAGAGATCTTATCTTCTAGATCTCTGTCTGAGTGAAAGATGTTAACAGAAATGTCCAAGAATCCGAATCCAACATCAAAGATCTGAAAGATAACTCAAGCTGCAGTGTCATATTCCCTCAGTCAACTGTCAGAAACATGCCATTCATGGGACAGAAATAGTGACTATCCAGAGTATCACAAGTGCATGACTGCAGTTAATCAGGTACACTCTGTGTCCAAAAGTTGGCAGACACATGCTTGTCCCACTTTTCTGCTGAAGTTAAGGGTTCATAGGGAGTTAAGGCCTCAGCATAGTTCTTGCAGGGATGACGTTTACCTGGTTTTCACTAATGTAATTGTGGGGATAAGTAACAATGGCAGATGTTGAATGGATCGTGTCATGCATGTGGCAGCTGGATGAACTCCGCAGATGTAGACACTACATGAAAAAGCCTGTGATTGGTCAACAGGTAAAAGGAAACTGCAGAAAGTATGCGGAGTTGTAAGCTCAAAAAGGTGCTTTTGGGTTTGCTTTGCTGAGCATTTTAGTCTCCCCTTAGAGCAGCCTCTATACTTCTGAGAAATCTGTACTCCAGATATTGGAGAATTAGTCTGTTTATAGACACTATAACGTTAGTGAGATAAAGTGCTGTTGCTGGTTAATTAAGTCTGGATCACATCCATTTTAAAGGTTTAGAATAGCTCTCCAACACTCCAGGGGCCATAGTTTTGCTGCAGCACAACCCAATGCTGGGGGACATTATATGGCATTGAGCATGATAACCTTAGGCTCATGTGCAGCTCCTCCAAAGCATCCCATTGCAGTCACCATGCATTTCTAGGGATTATACAAACAGAACATCAGTGGGTGCAATTTAAAGTAGCCGAAACCGCTAATTATGGGATGTTTCCGGATATATTCGGACACATAGTGTCAGCCCAAAGTCGAAGAAGAAGAAAACCAGGCCAATGTGCAGAATGGATGATTTAAAGAAGTGCTGTCAGGCCAAAATGATCAATTGCATTTGAACAAAAGAAAGTCATGACCCACGCAGCACTGTGGGGAACGTTATGGTTGAGGATGCGTTAAGAGCTGAGTTCGAGGGAAAGCTGCCAGCATGAAAGTTAACTGTGAATTCAGAATTGTTTCAGATTACTCCTACGGAAGATGTGAGTCTGTGTGTTCACTAGAAAACCTGAAGATGAACTTTCCAAACAAATCTATAAATCATTGGCTCAGACGGAGGATTCAGTGGTGTACGGACTGACCAGGTCAAGGCTTAGATGTTAATGTTGTAGAAATCCTGTAGCACAGCATCAGGTAGCTGTGTATTTACGAATGTTTCAAGCATCATGCAGTTTGATGGACTTCTGTACAGTAGGCAAAAATCCCCCTGGTCAAACATGTGATGTTTAGAATCCATAGTTTTAGCTTCCAAAGGGGACAGCACCTCCTTTTAAGAGACAGAGCAATGTAGCTTAAATCCATACTGAAATACAAATACTCTGAACCTAATAGAAAGTGATTCAATTAAAAGTACCTCTCCAAAACAAAACTTGAGTAGAAATACAGAAGTCAAAGGTCACACCTCGTTCAACATTTTCTTGATATGAGAGTGAAAACGCTCTACATGGCCCAACATTTGTGAACACCAATATTTATTCTAAAATGAGGGGTATTAGGGCGGTTTTTGCACCATTCTGTCATCTTAAAAGTATTGAACGGTGCTCCATTACTTCAGAGAACACCGTTCCACTGGTTCTCTTTGGGTTTTAAACTGAAATATATTATTGTTTCTGTAGCATCACATTTATGAAAACATGCCAATCCATCTACCAGTATGTGTTTGTGAACTATGGGAGGAAACCCACACAGATACACCGTGAACACACCTAACTCCACATAGACAATGCCCCAACACAAGGCTTCAACCCAGGACCCTTATGGTGCTTTTCCACTGATGGAACGCAAGGCAGGAATTGGGCTCATTCCACTCATTGGGTGCAAGGCAGGAATACACCCTGGAGGGGGCGCCAGTCCTTCACAAAGCAACACACACACTCACACATTCACTCACACACTCACACCTACGGTCACTTTTGAGTCGCCAATTCACCTACCAACATGTGTTTTTGGACTGTGGGAGCACCCGGAGGAAACCCACACAGACACAGGGAGAACACACCACACTCCTCACAGACAGTCACCCGGAGGAAACCCACGCAGACACAGGGAGAACACACCACACTCCTCACAGACAGTCACCCAGAGGAAACCCACGCAGACACAGGGAGAACACACCACACTCCTCACAGACAGTCACCCGGAGGAAACCCACGCAGACACAGGGAGAACACACCACACTCCTCACAGACAGTCACCCAGAGGAAACCCACACAGACACAGGGAGAACACACCACACTCATCACAGACAGTCACCCGGAGGAAACCCACGCAGACAAAGGGAGAACACACCACACTCATCACAGACAGTCACCTGGAGGAAACCCACGCAGACACAGGGAGAACACACCACACTCCTCACAGACAGTCACCCGGAGGAAACCCACGCAGACAAAGGGAGAACACACCAAACTCCTCACAGACAGTCACCTGGAGCAGGATTGAACCCACAACCTTCAGGTCCCTGGAGCTGTGTGATTGTGACACTAACCTGCTGCGCCACGGTGCCGCCCCTTTTAGTCTAAATGGCCAACGAAATCCAGCGAAAGCTTAATGTGAAACAAGGAATACTGATCTGTGAGAACTGAGGCATGAAGCTATGTTCAATCCTAAAAACAAAAACAACACACGAATACACAATGAGTAAACATTGCCTAACTATAACAATGCCGTTGTTGTGGTTTTCAAAGCCTGTGGTTCCCATTAGACAGAGGGTTTTTTGACGTCACTGGTTCCATTTCACAGGGGAGCTGTGCTAGCAGAAAAGCAACAAACTAAAAGCGAGCCGAGTCAAGCTGAGTCGAGTCGAGCTGATCCCACACAGTGGAAAAGCACTAAAAGATCCTGGAGTGAAGTGGGAGTGAGATCTGTAGTGCCACTGTGCCGTCCTGAAACTAATAAGTTTTATGTTATTGAAAAAACTGGTTCCAAACTTTTAAATGGTGTTTTCTCAAGTCTGTAATGTACACACACACACACACACACACACACACACACACACACACTTAATTAAAGCTGAAATATCTCCAGTCCATGACATTTCATCTTCATGAATGAAATCTACCTCAGTGCAGTGACATTTGAGGACTCTTGCAGTGGCTGACATTTAAACTAACCTCAATTAATCAGAGCCTGCTCATTTAGCTAATCAGATTAAAATCCACATGCTCTACACTCAGCTCATCTACAGCTATCAGGACTAGTTAAGGGAATGTAAATAATATGAGTGGTACGAGACTCCTATGTGTGCATTACCTCTCATTACCATCTTCTGTTGATTGTAAACATACTGCGGTCGATTCTAACAAACACCCTCAGTGATTTCCGGTGCTAAAAGTATATCATAGGTGTGAGTTAAAACACTTATGAGATAAATTACTCCAGAGGGATTATATGAATATAGTCAGCACTGCAGTGACCCTGAATGTGCGGTGCTTGTCCAAGTGGACAGACACAACATTGCAGCTGGAGTGTGTACAAACCTCAGTGTCATTGCTGCCAAAAATATCTATCCAACAGTGTCCTGTGACCAGTGTCCACTGATGACTGACTTTTACGGTGCAGCAACAGAGGAGCTAGTGCCTCTGATTTAGCATCTACAAAGAAGACCAATGCAACACGTGTGTTTTAATAGAGTGGACAGTAAGTGAGCACAGTGTTTAAAAACTCCAGCAGCACTGCTGTGTCTGATCCACTTGTACCAGCACAACACACACAAACACACCACAACGACCACATCTGTGTCACTGCAGCGCTAAGAATGAGCTACCACTTAAATTATACTTGCCCTGTTGTGGTCCTGACCAGTGCAGAACGAAGTGAAAGAGGGTTAACAGTGTATGCGGATCAAGAGATGGAGTACATGGTTTTATTGTGACTGCAAATTGCATAAATTGATCAAATGGATTGGAGAATCTTAGTGGGCAGCATTTTTTTCGGCCAGTATATCTGGCTGTGAATTGCAGGGTTGGGCTGTCTCCCCCTAAAGGTGTTATATACAGTGTATATCAGACAGACAGACTACAGGACTAAGGGTGCTGTACATACAACTGAATATCAGAATTTATTTAACTGAAAAATAAGCTTGCTTTATGCATCTAGGGTCTCTGTCTGGTCACTATGTGAGAAAACAACTTCCCACTACAATGAATAAAAACCCTGCTTCTCTCGAGATGACTGGTAGCCTTGTCCACACAGATTTAAAGGCCTCTTTGCCTCAGTTCAACTAAAATACAACTAATAGTGCCCTCAATAGCCCCCTTTTTCAATACACTGTATTCTCAGAAAGGACTGAGCAGTCTTAAGGGCTGAAGGCGGAGTGAAGTTATAAGACTTATTCTTCTTCTTTAGCCTTTAAAGTATTCATTTACCTCTGCGCTATCCCGGCCACACAATCAAACACATTTCTCTCAATAATGATCCCATTGTCTCTCCTTTTCAAAAGCACAAAGCCAATAGCTCTGGTAATCTCCTCCTTTTCCCCCACTTCCCTCTGCAAAGCGAAAGGAATTTGGTTGTTTAATTTGAGGCTGAGAGATTAGTTTTATACTTCAAAGCCATGATACATTCCTCTAGGGTCCAGGCTTACGTGTTTACGTTCATTTTTATTTTTTTTTACCTCCCCTTTTCTCTTTTAACTTGCACATGGGGAGAGCTTATATTCGGTACTGCACCACCACACCAAGCCCCCACCCTATACCTCACCCTTCCTTCATGTCTCAATTCCACCAATAATTTGCTGACAAATAATGTACAAGGAACGCATTTACATATAAATTAAATTCTGGCTATTTTTGAGAGAGAAATGCGATCTTATGAGTCCATAACTTCTCCTGTGACAGTCGTAATGGCTGAGCTTGGGTGGGAAAAATGACAATGAAAGTTCATTTACAAATGCAGATTTGTTCCCAATATTTTGAGAGAGAGAGAGAGAGAGAGAGAGAGAGAGGGAGAGAGAGAGAGAGAGAGAGAGAGAGAGAGAGACTCAGCATCAGTCTTGCTTTACAGCTTGACAGGTCTCATTCATTAAGTCACTTGATGAATTTCACCGATATGGTGGGAGCTTAATGCTTATTACCTTTGACTAAGTATCGGATATCGATAAACATCATTAGCTTGCCAGGACAAGAGATGAATATAATATTTAGAATCTTTTTGGCAGTCTTGATTTCACTTGGAGCGGCACGGTGGCGCAGCAGGTTAGTGTCGCAGTCACACAGCTCTAGGGGCCTCCGGGTGACTGTCTGTGAGGAGTTTGTGTGTTCTCCCCGTGTCCGCGTGGGTTTCCTCCGGGTGTTCCGGTTTCCTCCCACAGTCCAAAAACACACGTTGGTAGCTGGATTGGCGACTCAAAAGTGTCCGTAGGTGTGAGTGTGAGTGAATGTGTGAGTGTGTGTTGCCCTGTGAAGGACTGGCGCCCCCTTCAGGGTGTGTTCCCGCCTTGCGCCCAATGATTCCAGGTAGGCTCTGGACCCACCGCGACCCTGAACTGGATAAGCGTTTACAGATAATGAATGAATGAATGAATGAATAATTTCACTTGTTGGCAGCAAATGATGAGAGGAACCAAAGCAAACTTCTATAGAAAAACATAGGAGTGAACATTCCAGAACTTAATGCTAATCCCCAGTGAAGGTTGATGTTATGGTGACATTAGGCCATTGTATGTCTGGCTAATTCATAAAAATGGATCACTTAGGTTTCAATGTTCTGCTTTATTGAGTTCTTAGAACCCAGGGGCCAGGTTCTCAACCAGATTCTCATTCAGTAACGAGAGTAGCCTAGGACTGCAGTGTGATTCTCCAAGGAAGCAGTTGTAGCAGGAAACTGGACTTAAACGTAAAGACAAAGTGGCATTTCAGCTGTTTTGTTATATTTGAATTTGTTCCAGTATGTACACGGCTAATAGGAAATGTAGGCGGAAAACTGTTTTAAAAAAAAAAAGAAGAAGAAGAAGAAGAAAACTACTGCGAAAATAACATGAATAGTAGTTCATTCATTCATTCATTCATTGTCTGTAACCGCTTATCCAGTTCAGGGTCACGGTGGGTCCGGAGCCTACCCATAATCATTGGGCACAAGGCAGGAACACACCCTGGAGGGGGCGCCAGTCCTTCATAGGGCTACACACACTCAGACATTCACACCTGGGAACAATTTTTAGTCACCAATCCACCTACCAACATGTGTTTTGGAGCACCCTGAGGAAACCAACGTAGACACTGAGAGAGCACACCAACTCCTCACAGACAGTCACCCGGAGCGGGACTTGAACCCACAACCTCCAGGTCCTTGGAGCTGTGTGACGACTGATCTGCTCGTACCAACACGACACACACTAACACACCACTACTACGTCAGTGTCACTGCAGCGCTGAGAATAATCCACCACCTAATCATACCTGCCCTGTGGTGGTGCTGTGGTCCTAACCAGTGGAATGCAGGGTGAAATGAGGATAAGAACGTATGCAGAGAAACAGGTGTACTTCAGTCTGTAATTTGTAAAACTACAAAGTGCTCCTGTGTGGTCAGTGGAGCTGATAAAATGGCAAATGAGTGTAGATACAAGGTAGGTGTTCCTAATTCACTGATCATTCCGTGTATATATTTCTTACTCATTTCAATTGCAAGTAAATATACATTGAACATACACCGAATACAAATATTAATCTCCAGACTAATTCTGATATATTCAGTGTGCATCCCTTCATCACCATCATTCATCCTTGTTATAGCAGTCTGTGATAAAATCAGTGATAGAAACGCATGGTGCCAGTGCTGTACAGTTTAGTGTGATGATGGTGGAAGGTGGCGGCTGGTGAACAGTGGACTGAAACGTGTGGAGAGACGTGTAATCCACAGATCCTTAGTTAAAGCTTTTATTAAGAGTGCACACTCTGGGGGCTTGTAGGTTTCCATCGATCGCAGTTGCACACCAGATTGCCCCTGAAGCCAAGCGCAGTTCGAGTCTACTGATGAAACCTGAAGTGACGAGATCCACTCGACTCAAATTACACCAGCACATGGCCATGCAAATCACACCGCATCCTGTTTTTCTCACCGTGTGTGGTCCCAAGGCCTGTCCAGTCCTGCGCAGATGGACAAATGTGTCTTATTCCATTAAAATGCTTATGGGCACTTCAGCCAATGTTATTTATTTTATGTACTCACACTTTCAAAATAAGGCAGGGAGTTACATCTGGTGTGGCCCATGAGTAACTGCTGCTGTTTTTACACTGTAATCTAGTCTTTGAAACGTAGAACGTTTAATCTAACTGTTAAACCCAATTTTGTTTGTATGTTCATTCACCCTTTCCTTCATTTATTCATTTTTATTCTCTCACACTCATACAGCCAGCCCCCCTACCAACATGTGCTTTTGGAATAAGGGAAGGAACCCATGCAAACACAGGGAGAACACACCGAACTCCTTACAGACTATGACCCTGGGTGAAGATGAAACCCACAACGTCACTTAACACACTACACACTACAATACTATACTTAACACAAATGTGCCACCCTTGCTAGGTCCAGTACTTATAAATATACATTATGTAAATTGCATAAATGTGTTCTGTAGTTCACCTGTCTGGAAATATCTGCGTAATGCTGTGCATTCAGCTGTCTGTTGAATCGGCCTGAACCAAATCTCTAAAATGTTTACTTCATAGAAATAAAGAAAAAATATCTTCAGTTTAATTGGAAGTTAAAGCAGCAATTATTTCTTCTGAGACAGTTTTGAGTGTTTTTACTGGCCCATTTATCAAGGCATAATGGACGACTGGGAGGATACAATTGATTATTACCACTGAAACAACAGTTTCTTATGGAGCCATGGTGCCTCTGCATGAGCATAGGTTAAAAACTAACCTCAGCATTCATTGAGCAACTCTGTGTGAGTGTGAGTGTGTGTGTGTTTGTGTGTGTGTGTGTCTGAGAGTGTGCATGATGTGGAACAGTGAGATAGATGAGGTGTCAGCAGGAGAAGTTGGCCTATGTCACCTTGAGGCCTCTGTGTATGGACTTTAATGTGACACAGAGATAATTAAAAACTCATCCTAATGGGGAAGACAAATCCTCTGGGAGAATGAGCAGGACCTCTGCTGGTGACCATTAAAGCGTGGGACAGTGAGGGGTGTGTTGAAACTGGCTTAAAGGCAATTCCATCTCATGCCCTTACTGATACTCTCAGTGCTGTTTATCCTACGAATTACTCAAGTGATGACTGCTTTGGACAGGAAACTTTTTTTTCCAGCATGGTTTAATTATGCTAAAGAGCTTTAATGTGTAGGTTGGTTTATTTCTGGTCCAGTATTACTACCATTTTAGGCCCAGTTTAGCTGTTAAAATAAAACATTGAAAATGCATTATATAAAAGCAATAAAACATGATATAATAGCATCATTTAAGTTTTATCTACAATCTAATTTCTATTTTAATTGAAATATTGATATTTCCTCTGACAATTAATCAAATCTAGATGCTGACAGTGACATGGTAGTGTCGCAGTCAAACAGCTCCAGGGACCTGGAGGTTGTGGGTTCGATTCTTGCTCCGGGTGACTGTCTGTGAGGAGTGTGGTGTGTTCTCCCTGTGTCTGTGTGGGTTTCCTCTGGGTGCTCCGGTTTCCTCCCACAGTCCAAAAACACACGTTGGTAGGTGGATTGGCGACTCAAAAGTGACCGTAGGTGTGAGTGTGTAAGTGAATGTGTGAGTGTGTGTGTTGCCCTGTGAAGGACTAGCGCCCCCTCCAGGATGTATTCCCGCCTTGCGCCCAATGATTCCAGGTAGGCTCTGGTCCCACCGTGACCCTGAATTGGATAAGCGCTTACAGATAATGGATGGATGGATGGATGACACTGACGTGGTGGTGGTGTCTTAGTGCATGTTGCACTGGTATGAGTGGATCAGACACAGCAGTGCTGCTGGAGTTTGCACTCACTGTCCACTCTGACGGACACACCCACCATATTGGTCCACCTTGTAGCTGCAAAGTCAGAGACAGTAGGACATCAGTTCTTAAACATTTTATGTAACTCAATCTTAAGCCTATTTTCCATGGTCACAGATCACAGCCCACAAGGTGCTGTTGGCTGAGGTGATAAAAACTCCAGCAGCACTGCTGTGTCTGATCCCCTTGTTCCAGCACAATACACATTAACACATCACCACCACGTCAGTGTGACCACCGCAGGAGGAATGCTCCACCACTCATAAAATACCTGCTCTGTGATGGTCCTGACTGTTGAATAAAATGGTGAACTAACAAAATATACAGAGCAACAAATGGACTACAGTCTCTAACTGGTGAAATAAACTGTAGAAGTAAAGTAACTATATGGTCAGTGAAGCAGATAAAATGGACAATGAGTGTCGAAACGAGAGATTTGAATGTAATGGTAGAGTGGTGTATATTGTGATTAGAGAGATACCAGAGTGTACTTGTAAAAATATAGAAATAAAAAAGGATTTCCCAGTAAACAAGGAACGTCCCTGGACGTTCAAAATAGGTCTAAAAGTAGTCTGTCCATCAAGGACATATTTTAAACGTCAATGGACGTCCAAAATCCATCTTAATAAGTTAGTAATTTATTTCGGGACCAATTAATAACGTCAATGGACGTCCAAAATACGTCTAATAGTCGTCTTTTCAATGTCTGTGTTTGGACGTCTTTTCAACTTTCATTTTCAACCTTAAGAGAGCGTTGATTAGACGGCAGTCATTACGTTATTTCAACGTTGAATCAACAGCTAATTGTTTACTGGGTTGTTTATTTTTATTCAGAAAGATGTCTGTGGTAAATGACCAGGATAGCTCAGCCATTCCTTTTAGCGCCACCTAGAGAGCAGAAAAAGTTTCTGAGTCTCAAAAAAATAGGCCTGAAAAGCCTCAGGGAGCATATATTGTGAATTTCATTATTCTGCAAAACTGTCACCAGAGGGATGTGAGTGGCATGAGAGGAGGCTCCTCTCCACAGCTTCATGGCTCCTACACTGACTCTGTAAATTAACCCTAGACTCAAATGCCAGTTCCTGAATGGCGTATAATGAGCTGAAAAATTCCCCGTTTGAATCTTTCTTGCCGTTTAAACACCGCTGAGCACAGAGAGCAGGGTAATTGTGCTTATTTCAGTAAACGTTTTTTTATGTCTGGTTCACCTCCTCTCGGATAAACATCAGAACGGCTCAATTAACCTCGCTGACTCCGTGTGAAATCCTCGGAAACCGAGATCGATGGAGAGCGAGTGCTTCGGAAAAGAGAAAATTGATATGGCGGAAAGGATAAATCGGGATTGAGCTACCTACCTGTCACAGACCTAAATGCAGAGGAAACGGAGATAAAGGCAATTATCGCTAACTGTCGAGGATGTCATCACTGAGGCCTGTAAAAAAAAATCTGCTTTGGCTAGCTGTGATCTGGACATCCAGGGTTGATAATAAAGAGGTTTAAGCAGCTGGAGTGACCTTTGTCAGCTCATCATTTGACCTTCAGCATGATGACAAAACCCACTCCACCTCAATCAGGCCTTAGCTCCATTTTCATGGTCTGTCTCTCGTCGTCTCTTTCCTCGGATTCTGCCTCCTCCTCCTCCTCCTGGGCTCGGTTTTCACACACTCTGCGTTCCGCAGCATCTCAGTCACATCAGGCACAAGAAGATCACGACATGCCACTCAAACGTCCAATGCCCACACACTGGAGACCGTAGAGGATCCAGTCACTCCACAAAGCACCTGTTAAGCGCAGTGCAGTGGTCCGCACCACATTTGTACAGTGGTAAACAACCTCACCCTTACCCTTGTCTCAGCTGGTTTATGCTGTTCTGGTGCTGATCTATTGTTTAGTTAGTCACCCAGCACGGTCATGACCAGTATACCAGTGTCCAAAGCACAAGATACTGTCTCCAAAACAGAGTTTTTACAGATTCTTAATTTAAAAAGGTTTTATACTAGTAATTACAGACTATTTCTACAGGTCCATTCCTCAATTAGCAAGATATTAAAACGACCTGCTTGTTTGTTCATTTTATCAGCTCAAGCTGGTGCACTTTGCACTTCTACCATGAACGAATATAGTCCATCTGTTGCTTTGCATACTGTGTTAACCCCCCTTTTCACCCTGTTCTTCAATCTTTAGACTCCCCACAGAGCAGCAGATATGATTTGGCTGATAAATCATTATCAGCGCTGAAGTAACACTGCTATTCTTAAAATTCGCAGCAGCACTGCCGTGTCTGATCCACTTGTATTAAGTGAAACGGTGAAATGGGGCTAACCTTCTGTTGTTGTAGTCTGAAGTACATCTTTATTGTAAGTTCACTTTGAAGTTCATTACTGATCAAATTGAAAATGGGGAAGATATTGAATAATTTTAATATATTGGTTGATTGGTGTACGGCGAAAAAATCGAGGTTGTATATCATATTTTATGACAATATCAGTTTGCTGGTTTTAAAAGTGATTCAAAAAGTCAAAGTAGCTTTAAAACAGCCCACGGGTTTGGAAAGCAATAGAGATGTTTTTGCTTCAAACACCAGTCAGACTGAACAGCAGAGGGTTTTGACGACTTCCAACAGATGAAAGTGTCATAAACTGTGAGTGGTCAGGGATAATTTGGGAGGTTCCCTGAGTGTTAGTGATTACACAGCATGGGCATCCATGCATGCGTGCGTATGTGTGTGACACTGTAGTATACTCACCTGGCTGCGTGTGCGTGTGTGTGTGTGTGTAGCCAGGTTGTATCTCAGCCAGCTGTCCTTTCCAGCAGCCGTCCAAGCCGAATGAACACTTGACCTCACCCCTGTCCTCCAGCGGTGCTCAAAATCTGTTCACTCACAAGAACCTTATCAAGGGCATTTACTGACCACAACAAACTTTTCCTTTCATTTGAAGCATACGTGTGCATTCCTTCCTTTTCTTTTACCATGTGCTCTCCCTTGAGCAGTCAGGGTGTGGTCACATTTGGCAGGTTCAGTTGAATTAAATCCAGCCTTGTCTGGATTGATCCTTTAGTGCCGTTTGTTGCCAAAAGCAGCTCTAGTCTGGTTTGTTTTAAATATTATTTTTCATAATGTTTTTATAATAATCTTATTTTAATTATTTATAAAAACGTATTTATTTTATTATTATAGAATTAGATGGATGTTTTTTTCATGCGTAGACATTTGTGACCTCAAATAATTACCCAGCTTTGAGATATTTAATATCTGCTTGATAGCTTGAGTTATGAAACATTTGGTACATTACCCAATATAATTAATGCATTGGGGAATAGACGCTACACGGTTAATAATAAGAACCAGGTGGGCATTTCTATATAATTAATTATTTGGGAGTAATTAACCTCTGGTTACTGTCAGTGAGGAGTTTGGTGTGTTCCCTCTGTGTCGGCATGGGGTTCCTCCAACACATTTTTGCAGGTGGACTGGCTGTGTAAATTGTTCACAGGTGTGAGAGGCTTGATGAATGAATGATGCCTGGTAATAGACTGGCAGTCTGTCCAGGGTGTGTGCCCAATGCCTTGTGTACAGAATTGTCCTCAATGTCCTGCACACGCATTGAGGGCCCAATCATTCTTACATCGTCAGATTGTGACTTTTTGTTTTGAATAAAGGTGCTCTTGCACAGCAGTGGGGTTCATGATTGGCTTAATTTTTGCTTCTTATTTGAAGTGGGGGGACTCTAGTGCCTTATAAATTTATCAATTATGCAGCACGGTAATTTATTATTAATCATTGTTCTCATATAAAAATAGGTAGATAGTAGCAATCTTGGAGTTCTTGTGCATTGTATACATTTGTTCCAGTATAGTCTCGTCATCCCAAATTCCAGCAAACACTGCACCTCAGCAGAGTGATCCTTTTGCCACTAGGGTGATTGCACAGAACAGAGTGATAACATTAGTCAAAAGAACTGGACTCAAACATGTTTGGGCACAGTACATATTGTGTAGTGTGATTACACACTTAGAGTATTGCCGAATCCACTTGTGTTCATATAAATATAGTTAACATATCTTTTTCTGATTTGCTGTGGACCAAGGAAACTGAACTACAAATAGCCTTAAAAATACGCATTGCAGTAGTGTTACATAGCACCACAACAAAATGTTCTGCCCACAAACAACCGTGTATCTATCCTTTGAAAACAGATGCCATGTGCAGTGATGCCCAAGACTTAGAATTAAGGGAATATGCAGTAGATTTCATTAGAAGTAGAAGGGTTTTTTCTATCTTCTGTAAAACTGAACATACAGAGATACTTGTTGATTTTTTAAAGAACACCATTGTTTCTGAAGTATTTTAGAAGTGTGACCCTAAGCAGAGGATCAGGCAAACACAACCTTGACAGCTGCAACAAAGCAGCAGGCATCTATTACAAGAATAAGTCGGCTTGTTTATCTCGGTGCTTAGGCCCAGTCTCAGATAAAATCAATTTGCATGGTTTCTGTTGCATCCTCTCATTAAGCTGGAGCTGCTCCCTGCAACTGCAGCTGATGCCTGATATAGTAACCAGAGTGTGAAAAAGAGAGAGAGAGAGCGAGAGAGAGAGAGAGAGAGAGAGAGAGAGAGAGAGAGAGAGAAAGAATGAGAAATGAACAGTCTTGCACATGGCTCAGAGTGAGAGATGAATATGTGTCTGTGTGTAATAAAGTATCCGTCCTGTAGCTAGTATCTCTAATATAGACCTTGCTTCCACACACCCCCACCCTCCCGTACTGAGTATTGAGTTTATATCCACTGCCGGGAAGCTTTATGTTACATTGTACAGACATGGTAGGAAATGAGTGTAATTAATGTTATTAGCATTCATCGGTTAACGATGCACTCTGATAATCTTGTTTTTCTGAATAACCCAAAATTAACTTTGTACGCCACTACCCAAAGAACCAAAAGTGAAGTACTGCGCCATGCTTAATAGGAACAGGATTTGTTCAGTGTCATTATGCAACATTAACATACCATATCAAGGAGCAACACTGATTTTGTTATACTCTTATGTCATATGCTACATGTGTGCAACTTAAAATCAACCTGAGGTTGAATCTACCTTCTATATGCTGTATGTTCACTGTGTCACATCCTGGCCCAATCCTGTTTGTTTTCCCCTGCCATGTGGCTCTGTCTGTTTGTTGTTGTTCCTATCTCCGCCCTCGTTCCACCCTAGCTCCACCTTTGTTCCGCCTCCTTGTCATTTTCCCTCGTTATCTGTGTCAGGTGTCTCTTGTTTGTTCATGTATATAAGTTCCGTTGTTGTCACTTCCTGTCATCGGTCATTTGTTGTTGTTGTTTTGTTTCTCTAGCTCGTTTCTAGTTCTCGTTCGGTCTCTTGCCTGTTTCATGCCCCAGTCCTGTAGTGTTGTTTCGTGCTCTTTTCCTATGTTCTAAGTCGTGTTATTTCATGTTTCTCCTCAAGTCCGTTTGTTTTGTTATTTCTATAATAAATTATCTGTGTTGTAGCGAGTGTGTCTGCCTCTGTTAGTCCACCCTTCACGTCCCCGTGACACACTGCTATTTCCTTGGTCATATCAGGCACTTTAAATTACAAAAGCATGCATTGTCCTGCTTATAAAATGACTTAGAAAAAGTATTCAGCAAAAATGTACTGTACATTCATCTCACATTGTAATAATTAATGAGTGTGGAATAATAACATTAACCTATATTATTATGCTACCCACTGCCATTACTGTTACCACACTCATGATGGCACGATGCAACACCAAAAGGGAAACGACCCACGGCTCTGCAGCTCCTACACTGCAAAAAATGAAATCTAAGCAAGTAAAATTTACTTAAATGTAGTCTAAATATCTAGTATTATTCATTTAGAAATTGTCGTAAGAATATAATAAGAGTATTCAACTTATTTCTAACTTATTTTTACCTGTTTTAAATTAATTTACCTACAGAAAGATATTTTTGCTTCTTTTAAGCATCATTTTATGTTATTTCATGAATTATAAAAAATATCTGCCAATGGAATAAGACACTTTCTGTAGGTAAAATGATTTAAAACAGGTAAAAATAAGTTAGAAATAAGTTGAATACTCTTATTATATTCTTACGACAATTTCCAAATGAATAATACTAGATATTTAGACTACATTTATGTAAATTTTACTTGCTTAGATTTCATTTTTTGAAATGTGTGCATTAGGGACCTAGCGCCACATATCCACGAAGTCAGAAAACATACGGTGCCCATGAGATGTAACATGTTTTTATACTTTGCATCTATAAGATGGATCAACAATGTAAGAGTGGCAGAGTGGGCAGGGAGTGTTTATAAACTCCAACAGCGCTGCTGTGTCTGATCCACTCATTCCAGCACCACACTCACTAAACTAACATACCACCAAAAAGTCATTGTCACTGCAGCACTGAGAAGGATCCACCACCTGAATCATGTCCACTCTGTGTTGGTCTTGTGTGGTCCTTGTGGGGTTAGAGAACTACAAAATGCACTTAGAAGCTGTTCAAATGGACAATGAGAGTAGAAACAAGGAGGTCGTTGTAATGTTTTGGGAGATCAGTGTACATGTTACTCATGTTACTCATGATGCACACATTTAAGTGAAGTTAATTTAGTATAATCTGCTTTTCAGTATTCAAAAATTAGACATAGACAATGTTCAAACAAGTCCAACATCTGTCTAACAAAGACTGGTGTCTCTGATCTTTCTCTATTGTCCTTAACATATATAAATATTACACAATATAGAAGAGGGATAAGGAAGGACATGATGGACACTGGAGTGGAAAGAGTACTGGTCACATGGCATTTTATCTAATGACCTGCTTCCTTAACTTCATCATGTTCTTTCTGATGAATCCAGGGTGTAATATTTGATTAATGGCTGACAGAAAGGCAGAGGCGCTATGCATTTTAATCACAGAGGCTGATATTCATTCTGAAGTAAGATGTCTGACTGCAGGACCTCATCTAAAGTCTAGAAATAAGTCACATTTAAGCTCTGTGGCTTTTAGGGGTTCTTTGCCTGCTGCTCGTGCTACTTTTTTCCCCTCATCTTAACTGAAATGGCAGCTAAAGAGGAGGTCATTTATGGTGCCATCACTGAAGCTAAGGACTTGAGGACAAGGACACGATGGCAATGGTCAAAGTCATGACAAAGACATTAGATCCCATATACTGTCATTTTCTTTGGTCCTAAACAAAGCAAAGCAAGACACCAGGCTCCTTGTGGCTGCAGTGACAATAATGGGTCTCATAGTAGTCCCTATAGCTTCCACTACTTTAATGCACCTTTTGATAATTCAAGCACAAAATTGGCCAATTTGAAATGTCCAAGACACTGGCATTCAGTACGAATGCAATCCAAGTCACCATCAAGGAAAGAATCAATGAAACTTTGGTCCAATTTTGGAGGGAGTGTGGACAGACATTTCCCCTCTAATTTTTGAAACTGCACTATATTTTCCAACATAATTTCTAAGACAGGGTGTTTACGGAATTGAATGTGCACACTGTGACCTCATTAAATTCGAGAAAAAAATAAAAATATCAAGATATGGCGGTTCGATCGCAGTCAGCTGTTCAATAGCAAACCTGGCCTTACCTTCTCTGGGTGAGGAAGATGGCCCTCATTCACGTCCTACAGCAAGCATAGTATGGGCATCAGTTACCTGGCACAACAAGCACTGCATTAGTATTAGTCTGAAAAAAGCAGTATTTGGCTTTATGTCTCAGAGGAAGTTTGTGCTAGACCTCACCTTCCCAGGTTGTTAGCATGGCATGACTTGGGGAGCCTTAGCTAATAGGGAATTTGCAATGAATAAACTGGGAAGATCAGTTGGAATCTAGATTAAATGGCAACTTTGATGTCATACTGTTAAAATTGTAATTTTAAAAAATTGTAATAATTGTAAAAATTAAAGGTACAGAAGAAGTGTTATCCAAGTGTTACATGATAAATAAGACTATCAAGTCATAAAGTACACTGTAAAAAATGTCTGTGAATTTTACGGTGGAAAACTGTAAAACCATGACAGTAAATGACTGTAAACTCTAAAAAGGTTGAAAACAGTTTCTGTAACAGTGAAATACCGTAAATACTTTTATCAGCCGAAATATAAATGTTTACATCTTTTCACTGTAAAATATACATTATTTCACTGTTAAACACACAAACCATTAGGAACGGTATAATTGTCCAAGGACTGGGAGGATCTGAGACTCATTAGGGAGCTCCCAGCATGCTTTGCCTCTCCATATTTTCTGTGATTTTCAGAGTTTCTTTGTTTTTTTTTTCTGTCTTTGAGACTTACTGATTTTGGGCTGCATTGGGGTGATCATTGTGTGTGTTTGTGTTTCTGTGCATATTATGTCGAGACGTGTGTTGGTCAGGAAAATTCACCGTCAGCCTGTGTTCCGCGTGTGGCACCTAGATACCGAACATTTCTTTAGTCCTTTCAGCATTATCTCCTTTTAAGGGCTGAATACAGGATGTGGTTTGGCTATATCTAAATATGGCTATATCTCAGTCTCCTTTCTCTAATTTGTCACACAATTTACACGTTAATTTTATAGCAAAACAATGTTTCTTTGTTATTTTTATGTAAATACCATGTTTTTACGGTGTATATCTGTTTTTTTAACGGAAATGTACTGTAAACAAAACAGTCCTTAAATCTAAAATTTATGATTGCCAAAAATGTTACCATAAAATTTACGGTGAAATTCTGGCAACCACAGCTGCCAGTATTTTACCGTAAATTTTATGGATTTTTTTTTACAGTTTAGGTTTGAGAATCTAAAACCTTGCAAAGAATGCAAAGGAAATCACATAAAGTCTTCCTCAAGTACAGGCTTCCTTTGTTCATACAGTGGGCTCAGCTGTCAGAGCCCTGGCCCTATCACTAGCAGATCACTGTTTGATGATGACACAATCGTCTGAAGCCATGAGTCCTAGAGAGCACAAGGGGCCCCACTCTCTGGGTGGGTGGGATGGCTTTTACTCCCCCTCAGCTCTCTAACAGCATGGGTGTCTGTTAGCTGATGTGACAGATTTATGCATTTTGCATTCTCCTCCAATGCGTTAAGCGGTTCCGTGGCATTATATTAGCAGCAATTTGAAAAGAAATGGTGGGCTGACCTCTCTGAGGTAGAACATGTTTACCCACAACTTCCCGAGGCTGGTAGCTCTGGGTGCGAATAGAGGTGGTTTACTAATGAGTGGAGTGTGAGATGACTACTAATTGAAGAGAAAATAAACAACATTTTATAAAAATAAAAACATGTGAGCCTAGTTAAATGAAGTAGTTAATGCTGAGGTGTTGGACATGAGCTGGTGGAACTGCTGAAATACTAACAGTCATTTCCACAAGATCAACCATAGAAAATGAAGCAGAAACAGGGGCACTGGCACTAGAAAGGGACTGTCACGTGTGCGCAGCAGAAATGTAAGCCGTCTCAAGATGCTGATCTTGAGCGTCAAGACTTGGGGCAGAATATGATCATGGGCCTTGTATTCTCTCGAGAAGTCGTCCCAAAACCATTACTAGTGCTTTTGAGCTTTTAACATCCATTAAATGCTGAACCTCATCTAATATTTACAGAGGATGCATTAGAACCTTAACCTCATCTCTCTCTCTCTCTCTCTCTCTCTCTCTCTCTCTCTCTCTCTCTCTCTATGTTACACACATACTCTTGCCATCTCTAAGCTGTCTCTGCAGATTGAAAGAAGGTGTGTGTTTTATATAAATATATAGAGCAATCACAAATGTACATTACAAATGTATGTTTAGTAATGGAGAATGAGAGAGTCAGGAAGAGAGGGACAGCGAGAGAGAGAGAGAGAGAGAGAGAGAGAGAGAGAGAGAGAAACTGAAGGGACAATGGATGTCTATCAGTGTCTGCGATCAGTGTCTCTCACCTCTGGAGGTGTTATCAGTGCTGAGCTGGTCTCTTGCGGTCTGTGCTGATATGCAATAGGAGAGTTGTGCTTTGACCTCTGCTTTCCCACACACACTCCCGCGACACACACAGCTCAGAGATCAGCAGTACTGATAACAGCACAGCCCCAGAGCCTCTCTTCAGCTCGCTGCTGCCTCTCAAAGCGAGTATCTGAGATTCTCTGCAGTGAAGCTCCCCACAGAGATCATTGTTTAACATTGAAGCCACTGTCAGCTGACAGCAAATATTAAAATGACCACAGTAAATGACCTATTTTCAAAGTAGCTGTACACATTAGTTGTGTGTTAGAACACTGGGGGTTTTATGGCATTCAGCCACAAAAATCTTTGGTGAGCATTTCATGTGCTGATTGGGTGATTAGTTCTGGATCACAAAAGCCACTCCGACTCATCCCAAAGTTATTGGAAGGAGCTGCATCACTCCAAAGAAGACAGCGCCACTGCTCCACAGCCTGAAACTGGGGATTGAAGTTAATTATCTGTAGAAAAATATTTTCAAAAATGAAACCTGCGAAAATAAAAGAAAAAATGATCACAAATTCTTTTTTAAAATGTTTTGAAAATGTGAAAGGTCAAATTATAAAGAATGAAATGATTATTAGATTATGCGATTATATGCATTAAAATGCTAAAAAAAATATGAAAAATATTTTAAAAAAATAGATACAATTTTAAAAAATATTCAAAAATATGTTCTGAGACGTAATGAAAAGAGATCAAGATGCAATCGCTGAATGGATCTTTACTGAAATACTGCAATTCTTGTTAAACAGTAAACTGTATTCAATCACACCTGAATAATACCTGGGAACAAAATAAAATTATACTCATATGACTGAGGATTGTAATCAATGACAAGACAGAAATCTATCACTCTGGCATGAAAACTGCTATAATTAACCTGCATATAAATAAGGAACTGCATCTGATTTCCTCTGCATCGATGGATTATTGGTCACGTCAACAAAATTTCAAAAGTGGCACGTTGGCTTGATGCTCAATTTACATGATTAACATGTCAAAAATAACCTTGAAAAATGTCAGAGAGTCTAGACATGTGGAAGCAAGCTTTCATAATGTCTTTGCCATTAATTCCTCATCAGTTTTAACCTTAGGGGGCGAATGGAGAGTGTCACAGTTCCCAAAGTCCTCGCTGTGTCCTTTGGCACAGCACATTAACAGAACAGTCTGACTTCACTGCTACTTGGTTGACTGTCTGTCATGTGAATTGAGCGATATTTATTCCAGTAAGCTATTTTTACAATCTCTCAATCAGCAGATTTTAAGGTGTCCTTTTAAATGGAAATATTGTCTTCCAACTGTGTACAGACTTGTGCCAGACTGTCTTTTGATGCATGAATCTAATGCTATAGATTGTGTCCAAATCAACATATTACTAAATAATAGTTTGCCACAATTACAAGAGCAATCACTAGTCATTAACAGCCAAACTGTGAGGTGAACAGTGCTCAAACAGTGAGTGTTAGAGAGTGATTGAGGTTGTGTGAAATGGCAAAGGCTACCGTAGGTTATGCTTACACTTCACTCTATTTGTGTGGATTCAGCATTGCATGGAAAAATCAAAATTTACCTCAAGATTGTTTTCCCCACTATTTCTGATCCACATTTGATTTAATCTCAAAATGTGGAACCCATGGATATGGAAGGAAGACTGTACCCAGTAAACAGTTAGTCGCTGATTCAACGTTGAAATAACGTAATGACTGCCGTCTAATGAACGTTCTCTTAAGGTTGAAAATGAAAGTTGAAAAGACGTCCAAACACAGACATTAAAAAGACGACTATTAGACGTATTTTGGACGTCCATTGACGTTATTAATTGGTCCCTAAATAAATGACTTGTATAAAACGTGTTTTGGACGTCCACTGACGTTATCGGTTGGTCACCACTTAACTAACTGATTAAGATGGATTTTGGACGTCCATTGACGTTTAAAATATGTCCTTGACAGACAGACTACTTTTAGACCTATTTTGAACATCCAGGGACGTTCCTTGTTTACTGGGTATGTGCTGTATAATATATTAGGATGCAATTTTGCTCTCAGCCCTATGCTATTATTTTGAAAAAAAAAAGAAAAAGACATAATAGTAATTTTAAATGCTTGTTTTTCAATGAAGGGTATCTTTACAATAACCAATTACAATATTTTTTTTTTGATAATTTGTTCAAGCTTGGAATCAGAAATTAAATATGTATCTTATAATAAGGCTTTTTCATCATACTTTGTGATTTGAACTTGAACGAGGCAAATATAAAACCTAGTAATTTTGAACAAACATAACTTGGTGGCCACTACATCACACGTAATCACAATGTCTCAGTGCAAGGTTGGGATAAAACACATAGATTTATTGACTATTAAACGCATTATTTAATAGGAAAAGCACTTTGCCTGTAAGACATACAAGAGGCTAGGATTGTAAAAGCTGCATGTGGTTCAGACACTACTGTGAAGATCATTATGAGGAGAGCGAAAGGAGAGAGGAGCAAGGGACAGGGAAAGGACAGGAGGCTCAGTGATGGTCTTATTAGTCAATGCTCTACGTGTTCTCAGATGCAGGGCCGTAATTACTGGACTGAATGAGTGTCTACCGTGAGAGACTCTGTTTGTGTGTGTGTGTGTGCGTGTGTGTGTATTTGTGTTCCTACCTTCTCATCTACTAGAAGTGATTATGTCTTCTTCCACTGCTTTTAATGAAAACGAGATAAAGTGGTGTCTCAGAGATGCCTTAATAACATTGATTTTACATCAGTGCTCCAGCATTAACAAATCAACAGGCTTGATGTTCCAGCCCACCAGACAAGTATTTCATTCTATAAAAACCTGCAGTAGTCACAATGATTCAGGCCCACAAACACTTACGATAATACCCAAACATATAAACAATCAAACTAATAACAGTAGGGAGGCACTCTTATGGGGCTTGTGGGACACTACTGATATGAGACCATTTTAACATGCTCTGTCTGCTAGGGCTGGCCAACAGTTTTTGAATATTTGTTCCTTAGGTTGGTGCATAAAAAGGATGATTGGGAATGAAATGCCCTGGAGCAGCTGCAGGACCTTGAGCCTAGGCTCACTTTGCCCAGTATCTGCCAAAACACATGGACCAAGCTATTTGAACTACCAAACATGTGAAAAGCACTTAAAGAAACATTAGCTTTCCACTAGTACAGCTCCCTCATGAAATGGAGCCGTGACATCACAATACCTCGTTTCTAACAGTTTAGAAGTTAGATGCTGTTAATTTGTGTATTTGTGTGTTGTCTTTGTTTTTTTAGGCTGAACACAGCTCCAGTTCTCACAGTTGCACATTCAGCTTTCACTGGAGATTTTCCTCAGCCACCGACCCAAGGAGCGTTTGAACCTCTTCAAAACAAATGTCATGAGCTGCTGTTGTGAGTCTGATAAAAGCAAATGTGAAAGCTGCTGTAACTTCACAGATTTTACAAGCAGCTATTTTGTACTGAAGCTCTGCATTTCGTGGTGATTGACAGGTCTCTCTTGTGGGGACTGAAGGGTAGGGCGAAGGGTTAGGGCTACATGGACTTACAGATTTTTCAGAGGCATACTCCAAGCTAAATGTTATGAGACATTTCCCAGAACACTTTCTGAATAATCTGCATGATGTGAGAAACCCATAAACATCAATATTTTAATATGAATTAAATATTAATATTAATATTAAATATAATTTTCGTATGAAAAGTCTGTATTAACCAACTATAAAGGTGTATTTCACGACTGTAATCATAAAACGCTTTTTATAAAATTCAGAAGATGCTTCCTCACAATTTGCTAGCTCTCAGTCTGTTTGCTGCTCGAAACCAGTCAAATGTGTTTACGAAGCACAAACGAACAAACAAACCCATAAATGTCAGTATTTTCTCTTTTAAAGACTAGACTAGCCATTTTATGGTCGTATTTTAATTTAGTTTTTATATATTGTGACCCTTTACTTCCTAAAAATCATACAGCCTTGCTAGTAGAATGCTAAGGTCTCAGTACTTAGCTAGCTAATTTCTAGATCCACCTTAAAAATTTAAGCAATTGCATTCTGGCCATGAAGTTACTATGATATGTAAAGGTGACGTTCATGACTATAATAAAAAAACACTTTTTATTTAAAAAAAAATAAATAAATAAAAAATCCCCACCATTTGATCTCTCTTTGTTTATGTGCTTAAAACCGGTCTAATGTGTTTACGAAGTCTCAGTGTCTGTAAATTAGTAAAAAAAAAACAAAAAAAACGTTATATCTGGTTTGCTAGATTTTCTCTCTCTCTCTCTCTCTCTGCTCATGGCAGAGAAATCTGAAGTGTTTTTGACAATGAAGAGAACTCCAAATGTTGAGGATGTTGCTATATTCCTGCTCCATAGGTGGGTAATGTTGACTTATTCACTTTGGATCACTTATGGTGGAAATATCTCCATACTCTGGACATTACCAAAAAGTGCTATAAAGCTAAACAAAAGAGTTTCTGTGATAATTCAAAGAACTAGAATAGAATCTTACAGAGAGGTTAAACTTCATCAACAAACAACTGTAGTTTTTTTTCCCCTCAAACACACCATTCCACATTAAAACACCCACAGCATCTGAATGTAAATTACCAGAGAGTACTGCATTTCCCCACAATCTAAGACATCCCTTTTAAGGTGAAACTGTAAGATTCCAACAAAAAGCTCTGAAATAAGAAGCTGAATTCAGATTCATATCACAGAAGAGTTATGACTGGGTGATAATATGTGATTGCCAAACAATTCTGAAGGCATGATATTTAACTAAAGTCCAACAGAGAGGCTGATGCATGGTACTGCTTCTCTGAAATCCCTACACACTGGCAGAGCTGCCTATACACAATGCATCAGGCTTTTGAAGGGTTGTCCCATTTCATAGGGCCAGATTTTTATCAATACACCTTGTAACTGAGTTCCGAGGGGCAAGCTGACACTTGAAAAAAGGGGTTGGGTTAAAAGTAAGAAATGGGTTTGGGCCATCTCCTGCGGCTAAGCAACAGACACTGTTCTAGTGTGGACATTTCCAAACAGGTTTTCTCAGGCACAAATTGCACTTGTGCTAATGCCTTCATAACTACATTTTAATCTTGTTCTTCAGATTTTGCAGTTAATTTGTACTAGTTAGAAAATGAAAAGAAATCCATAATTACACAGAGGAACAATTGAGGCACATTTTTCAAGAGTTTAAATATAACATGGACGAAATAAAATATTGTTATATTCAGTTTAAGAGCCTATGTGTCATCTGCCATCCATCAGTATAAATGGCAGCGCTCTTCTTTTTATTTCTTTGATATTTGATATTTGATATTTTATTTGATATTTTTGATTAAAAATAAGGTGCCAGATACTAGTCAACTAAGGCAAAATGCAAAAAATTTTTTTGTAAATGTTCAATGTTTCCATATTGGAATAACCTTGAAATATCAGAATACTGCTACAGTAATAAGCCAAAGCTATTTCCATTCATGGATTTGCATTGTGTACTATATCCAGTCGCAGAGGAAAGTTGTAACACACTGAAGCAAAGTCTGCCATCTCTCTCTCTCTTCCATCTCTCTTTTCACTCTCCCTTTCCTCCCTCTTTTTCTCCTCAGTCGCTCTCATCTCTTTCTCCATCATACACTGTCTGTCTATCCCTCTCATTCTCTCCACCACATCTCTTTCTCTTTTCTATTCAGTCTGTCTCTCTGTCTCTATCGTTCTCTCTCTCTCTCTCAGGAGTCTATTTGATATTCAGTGTTATTCTGGCCTGTAGACATATCATGTTTACGGCTGAACGAGGGAGAGAGGAGGAAAGAAGGCGAATATCAAAGAGCATACATTTCCCCCTGCTCTCCGTGTGTCTTCACCTTCTGTTGCCGGTGTACCCTCGGGGTCCTGCTCACATCCTGAGGCCACAGTCCTAACAACAACTCCCTGCCATGCTCTTTGGTCATGGGGTGTTTACCTCTCCTCGTTTTTCTTTCTTTCCCACCTCTCTCTCTCTCTCTACATATATACACACACACACACATATATATATATATATATATATATATATATATATATATATATATATATATATATATATATATATATATATATATATATATAGATAGATAGATAGATAGATAGATAGATAGATAGATATAGATATAGTGTGTGTGTGTGTGTGTGTGTGTGTGTGTGTGTTGACACATATTCCAGTAAGCACAGCTGGAAAAATAGCAAGAGATGTAGCTATATATACATGAATACACCAAAGGCTAAATAAAGGGTCTTTACTGTTATGTCATCTGAGGTGAATGGAAAGAAAACTTTATACACTATTTTTAAAAAGCTGGCTTGGGAAGTTTAAAATGCTTCATTAAAGTTTTTAATATGTCAGAAACGTTTAATAAACATGCAGTGCGAAGGACTGACTCCCCCTCAGGGTGTGTTCCTGCCTTGCACCCAGTGATTCCGGGTAGATTCTGCCCCCAGCGCAACACTGAACTGGATAAACGGTTATAGACGATGAATGAATGAATTTATCTTCTGCAACAGCTTCAAACAGTTGAGTGTCACAGTGGGTCTGGAGCCTATCTTGGACAGTGTTCCCTCGCTCACCCTCACACCTGCTGACAGCATTGCACAGTAAATTCAACTACAAATATGTGTTTTTGGATTGGGGATGCAACTGAAACCCCTGGAGGAAACTCATGCAGACATGGGGACAACACACTAAGCTCCTCACAGAGTGAAATTAATTAGGGATTCAACCCACAACCCCAGGACCCTGTACATTTGTGGTAATGGTAAACACTTCTAGGTTAACACAGATAAAATATAGTATTTTCATGATTCTTATACAGTAAAGTTTGCTATGTTGGCTACCTGGTACTACCTGAACCTTATCTGACCTGGACATGTGGTGGGTACACACTCATCCAACACTATTGCCACAAACACTGCCAGGGTGCCAGATCAAAGGTGTTTTCAGCATAATTCTGCAGCTTGGATGCCGTTACCTTCAGATATTAATTATATTTTGTTGATGATGACATCAGTAATAGTAACGATCACTATAGGGAACCAGTTGCGAGCAAATGCAGGACGCTGTTGGCTGAAAATGTTTAGTTAGTCTGCTATTCTCAGTTCGACAACTCCTGTAGCACTGCTGTGTCTGATCCATTCATAACAGTGCAACACCACATGAATAAACTGAATACATGGAATAAAAGATCAGATCTTGAGGAATCTGAAACAGATCCGAATGAAATTATTCCCAAATGTTTTAGAAACCAAGACCAGACGTACTGCCCATTTAATAATGCCTTCATTTCCCTGATAAATATTACATACATTGTTTCAGTGAGCAGAGTCTTTCCTGATTGGTCGTCTGTGCTGTCCGGCTGCATCTGATAGTCTGTCAGGTTCAATCCATGTCCAGTTATGCAGGTCATAAAGCAACCAGGCAAGAACAATTTTACTGTGTACCAGGATGTTCATATATATTAAACAACAAAAACTGCAGTTTGATTGATTTCTGTAGTTAGCGAGGTTCAGGTGCATAAAAATAACAATAGGAAAATAAAGAAGCTGAATCTGTTGCCCTTGAACTGCCACATAAAAACAATACATGCCACCCAGTCGCTTTTCCTGTGGTATTAATTTACATCTTGAAAAATTGTATGTCCTATTTCTAGCTTGGTCTTTTGTATGTATTGAGGTTTTGGGACAAAAAAATAAAAACTATTTGTGCAGTATGACAGCATTAAGCATAAATATATTTAGGTAAATAATATTAAATTAGGGCTGTCATGATTTTAAAAAAACATCATTGTGAATAATTGAATCACGTTGGTACCCCAGTTAATTAATTTCCGTGTAACATACTTAAACCCTAAAGATTTTCTTGTTTAACATCAGCGTTTAGTTTGAAATATAAGAACGGACTGAATGAGCTTCAGCAGAATGGATTTATTACTTTCAGAATACAGCCCTGAGCCATTAACTTTAGCAGTTTATAGAAAGGTCATTTAGAGGAAATAATTATTCATTTCTGCCTTTATTACACACTGACATATAGACGGACACCAGCTGTAGCCATTTACTCCTACATACAGTTACATTACAACAACATTTACAGATGTTCTAAGCTACTGCTTCTTTTGAAGCATTAATAATCCAAAGATAAAATAATAAAAAACATATGAAATAATGAAAAATTTGAAAATAAAATGTTCAATATTATAAGTACTTAAACGGTCCACTGAGATGGGCCAATATCTGGAAAAATTTAAGAGAGCAATATCTGGAGAAAGTATCATTTTATTTTATTTTATTTTATTTAAAAAATGCTGAGTACCAGTTGTGTTTATATAATCACACTTTTGTGAAAGTTTTAATTGGGCCTGTAATATTGTCTTGGTTTCCAGTTTTATCAGAGGTACTTGAACATAATTTCTGATGGATACATACACCGGGTCAAGGAGCAAAACATTGGATAAAAAAGAAACAAAAACAGAGAATTTTTTAGAGACATCTTCTGAAAAGAAAGCTGTGCTTGCAAATGCTTAAAACACCATAGTGTTTGCTGACAGGATAGACTTACAATAAAAGCTGTGTCACTGGCCAAATTAGTCATTGGCAAATGTTAAAACTACCATCTAGATAATATCAGGTTTGCCCATTTATGTCAAAACAAAAGTAGCATCAAAGCTATAGCATGCTCATTCATTCATTCATTCATTCATTTTCTGCAACTGGTTCATCGATTTTCAGGGTTGTGTTGGGTCCAGAGCCTTAAAAGAGTCACAGGACACAAGGCAACAGCACGCCCTGGGCATGGCACCAGTCCTTCCAGCACCACTGTACCACTTACTATAGCGTACTGCCCTTTAATTTCTATCTCTTCTCACTAACAACAAAAAGCCTGGAACTTGGCTTTAAATGTATGATTAATTTCCAGCATTATCTGTTAACACAGTATGTGTGAGACATTGTGTGAGACATGAGAGGTTACTGAAAACTAATATTCATCTCATCGCTGTCAGTTACATATTAGCCATTAAAAGAACAATCAAATTTTCTAATTAATTAATTTGTTAAGATGTAAATAAAACAGCTATTTGCTCTGTATTCATTGCACCTCTGGCTCTTGTTGCCAACAAGTGAAGAAATCTGAGTCAGTAGACTTCAACACACTCTGAATTATGTTATTTACATTGCATTAAATAAAGAAATTTCTACCTGCTGTCAATAAAATAAACACTCCAGAAAAGCCAGCCTCCATGGATCCTGCAGGCTGTCAATGTGAGAAAAAACAAATCATGTGAACTGCCCAACATTCACCCAGTCAGGACAAGGAGGAGCTGCGAGTTCACAGAGTGCAGTTATATATTCAGTTAAGACACATTATGTGAGTTCTTTTAAACAATTCATTAATTCATTTGTTTGTTCATTTATGTATTCATTCATAACTGCTTCATCCTGATCAGGTTCTGGACCCACCACAATCACTGAGCATATGGCATCAACACACCCTTAGACAGGGCTCCAGTGAAGTAATAGGTGAGTATGAATGCGTATCCAGACCTATGTCTGTCAGGATCCAGGTATTTTAACTGTTCTTGGTGTTTGTGCTCTTGAAAATTTCAATGTAACTTCAACAGTGAAGGACAACACCAAGCAAGAACACGAGGACATGGACAAACAAGAATGAATGTTCACATCAGAACAGTCCAATTCAGATGTCTTTCTATTTTGGAGGCAGATTTGAAAACTGAAAGAGGGGCTAGAATTGTTTGCCTGCTAAGGTTCAGAACAGTGCACTTTGCCAAAGTCATATTGTCCTTCTTTTCATTAAAATAAATAAAATAAAATAAAATAAAAACATGGACGTTTAAGAGGGGTACAGAGGATATTTCCTTCTCCTGGTTAAAGCTGTTATTTTCAGGGGCTGGTAAGAGCTTCTACAGGGAATAAATGCTTTCTTAGTTTCCAAAAAATGTACGTGGTCTTACCTTAGCTGAAGAGAGAGAAAGAGAGAGAGAGAAAGGGAGAGAGAGAGAGAGAGAGAGAGAGAGAGAGAGAGAGAGAGAGAGAATGTTCAAGTTCTCACATTGAAGAAAAGAGGATTAACTGGAAGAAGAGCTCCCCCTACCTGATAACTTTAATATCTCCCATTCATTCTCTCACCAACCTTACTTTGAAATACTGTTACTGCAGACATACATTACCAGCAACAATAAAAAACACATTATATATTATATAAATATATAGAGATCAATTAAGCATAAGCCTTATGTACCTTTATATCTGTACATTATTATAGAACATGTGCATGTATGCAATTACAGCTTTCATCTTAGATCCAAGAACCCCTTGGCCCTAGACTTGAATGTTCAATGCACAAAGGTTTCTACTGGGTGTGACTGTGTGCAAATGGACTCAGAGATGTAAACGCTGTGGGTATAGACAGATGTCTGTGGTCAGAATACGCTAGCGACTGCCCTGAGGGCCTTTTCCAGAGTTCTAAAGGCTCCTGCCACATGAACGGCAGCACTCGGGAGTTCTCCATGGATGGAAAGCGAAAGCGAAGGTTAAATGGGGGTGCGTTTGAAAGCGAGCGATCACTCCAGACAAATAAAGGAGGTTAATGTGAGGCTTGTCAGGGCGCTGGAGCAGCTTGTCGCTCAAGGCCCCACAGTCCTGGGGCCAGGGAGACACATCAAACACCTCCTGCGCTCACTGGCCACCGAGAGCCAGTTCCCTTTACAGTCCTGCAGCAGACTTCCTGCATACTGATACATTTCCCCTCTAGATTCATGCTCAGTGAGGCAGACTTTCTTTTTTGGAGCCTTTAAATGTTGTTCGGCTGTTAATTTAACAAACATTCCTGCAGAAAGGGGTGTATCACTACAATACTATAATGTGATCAATCAAAACTGATAGACTGCAATTAAGATTTCATTTTAGAACAAGATGCTACACTCACAATTGAACTGATAGCATCCTTCCACTGTGTCAGGATTTTTCCCTGTTTCGTGTTTACCCTGGTCTGTTGTTTTGCAGGGCAGCACGGTGGTGCAGCAGGTAGTGTCGCAGTCACACAGCTCCCTGTGTTCTCCCTGTGTCCATGTGGGTTTCCTCCGGGTGCTCCGGTTTCCTCCCACGGTCCAAAAACACACGTTGGTAGGTATATTGGCGACGCAAAAGTGTCCATAGGTATGAGTGAGTGTGTGTTGCCCTGTGAAGGACTGGCGCCCCCTCCAGGGTGTTTTCTTACCTTGCACTAAGAGATGCTGGGTAGGCTCCTGAACTGGATAAGCGCTTATCATTCAATGATTTCATGGTTTTTTGGGCCTTTTCTATGTCTTTCCTGAGTTTCCTTGTAGTCTGTCAGAGAAATGGTAAAGCACAAAAAAGAGGAAAATCTGCAAATCAAACAAAGAACACTCTGGTGTTTACAGAACAGTGTGGTGGCTGCCAGAGCTCAGACAGAGTGCAGCCAGCTTCTAAGACGGAAGCTGAGATCTAGAAAAATACCCTTGTGATGGTTTGTGAAAGAACAATTGGGGAAAAATAGATAACTGAGCAAATGAGGGCAGAGAAGGAAGAGAATGGCAAAAAAATAAATGCAAATTTTCTTGTTGTTTCAAACATGTGTGTGAGCTGTGGGTGGCTCATGCTTTAAAGTAACAGACAGTGAAAGTAGCATCCTAAAATGCTAATTTCCTTTGAACTCAAATTTCTATTGATTGATGTCAATCAGTTTTATCTTTTTTATAACTGTAGTATTATTAAAATATGAAAGATAGCTGCCGTTTTCAAATTCTGTGAAAATGCACAACTGAATTGACAACAGGTTTTTGAACAGTATCATCTCTTCACAATCATATTCTTTGAAACATGTTCACCTACCACTGCCTTCATCTGAATACACAGACCTGGTTTTGGCAAGGCCTTGGGAATAAGAAACTTCACACAGTAACATCAGGACGCCAGAGACAGCAGCTCCTTATGATGCACATAACTGGAGTCTGCTACACAGTGGTACAGGAGGAAAGCCCAGTAGTGTTTAAAGGTCAGCCCCTCTTGCATTAAGCTCCCCCTGTTGTTTTGGTAATGCCTCCAGAAATGCCCAACAATTCAAAAGCCATCCCTCAGAACACTCCACTCTTTGTGCTTGGGGTCGACCCTCAGCACCCCATTAAAATGTAGCCTGAAACATAGCCTGAGGGTGTGCAGCCATTGTTGTCAGCTTCTCGCAGAGATTTTAAATACCAGTGCAGGCAAACTGGGTCTGAGGTCTGCCCCAAGTGGACAAAGCCAGCCCCCTTCCTTTAAATTGGATGAGATCTAAGGGACGAGGTAAATTAAAGTGGGTTCCACTGATTTTTCAAAATGTCTTTTAAGGTAACAGTGGCAGGAGTGTTCTGAGGTAAAATGGTTGAAAAAGATGTAGTAAAAGATGGCGATAGGAACTAGAGCTTGGAATATTTACAGTACACATTCAGCCATGTTTTTTTACTCCATGAACCCAGCAGTGAACCTCCATGTTTTATATACAATGTCCAGGCATAGACTCAAGGGAGGTCAGATAAATACAGTGGTACTGAAAACATTTACTGCCCAATGACTTTGGCACATGCTGCATCGTGAAAATTGAGTGCACTATTTGGAATAATCTTGATATCTTTAACAAACTACTAAATTAACAGCACAGTCTAAAAAACCCCACACATTTTACCTGGCCATTTTTACACAAAACAAATGCTGTATATCTACTTTTGTCCAGATTGTGTGAGTTGAAGTGAGTATTAAAAAAGGAGAAAATACTTAAATGCACAGGGCAGACCCCAACAACAGAATTAGGAATTGGTGTATTGAATTGTGAATTGTGAAAATGGGGTTTTATTTTACACAACCAGTTGTTTTATCTATTGTCCTGGAGTTTCTTCTCTTGGATATTTAGGTGAGCGCAGCAGGTAGTGTCGCAGTCACACAGCTCCAGTGTGGTGTGTTCTCCCTGTGTCTGCGTGGGTTTCCTCCGGGTGCTCCGGTTTCCTCCCACAGTCCAAAAACACACATTGGTAGGTAGATTGGAAACTCAAAAGTGTCCGTAGGTGTGAGTGTGTGAGTGAATGTGTGTCGCCCTGTGAAGGACTGGCGCCCCCTCCAGGGTGTATTCTTGCCTTGCGCCCAATGATTCCAGGTGGGCTTTGGACCCACCGCAACCCTGAAGTGGATAAGGGTTACAGATAATGAATGAATTAATCGGCTCATAATCAGATTTCTGCAAGTATCTGATTATTCAGGGGGTCATATAAACAACATACTCTGATTTCTTTGATCATCCGAGTAAAGTCTACAAATCCGACTAAGAAAGCTGGATTTTAGCTCAGTAATCGGATTTCTCAGTGTGCGTTCACTTATACCACGATTTCTTTTGTTTTTCTCAGTTGAAGAATGCACGCAAACATCACTGGATATAGTGTAGAGACTCTTGCTGTTCTGTATTTGTAAGTTCCACTCACTCCCAACAGTCCTTGCTATGAATGTTTATCCAGTCGGCACAGTTCTCTCACTCTCTGTAAAGGAGGGATACATATGCTAATCCAAGAACAGATGCTCTTCCAAAAAACTTGTCTCCATCTTGCCAGCAATATAGAAAAATCTGTAAGCAGGGCAGCGTAGTATTAGAAACTAAAGCTGAAATCCGATTATTGTCTGAAACCTGGAGTTTTCTCTTTATTATACAAGTGCAAGTAAATGCATTGATCAGATTCTGGGTCCTGGACCCACCGCAAACTTAAACTGGATAAGTGTTTTAAGACAATGAATGAATGAATATGAAGCACAGCTGCTGTGTTCAAGTGATGTCGTGAACTAAAAACCAACAAAAATATATGTTTATGACTGGACAGCTGTGATGTTTGAAAAGTAATTTTTATGTATGAACATGTCGTCGTTCCACACGTAGCGTTCAGCTGGAGACTGTGTCGTATGCCTTCTCATGACAATCTGAAAAGCATGCACAAATATTTGGCGTGGTTTATCAATGGGGCGATGTTATCAATGTTATCTACAAACACCATAATGACATCCCCCCACTTCTCAATTAGAGACAAAGTGGAACACAGCAATAATTCTAGCTTAAAACCACAATGCTAATGTCGAAGGAGACACAATGAGTCAGACGTCAGCATTCATACACAAACTTTATTGGATTATGTTGTCCAACAGTGCAATTGCATTTACAGAGGGGTTTACCCGTGTGACTCTACAAATGATTTCCAGAGGTAATGGATGTTCTGGCACAATCAAGTGTCATTTTATTTTAATATCAAGCAATAACATCTTGGTCCATAGTTCTTAATTTCTACAGTGAAGTGTGATTGATACTGGACCAGCACCACAGCATGCTAGTAATGAAGAAACACTGTATGGACAAAGGACAGAGAAGCCACAGAGATTTAATGGATTTATAAACCGATACATTGCAGTGTGAGATTTTTTTTATAGGTTTAACACTTAAGTAAGAAAAGTATATGGGAAATGAAGGTGATGTATTTATTATAGGGCAGTGAAAACTGATTTGATTTGAACTGTGACATTTAGTTCTTTGGAGACAAATGTACACATGGCAAAACACATGTCTGTAAAACATCAAGGCACTGACTTGAGGAGTCAGTAGCTGGGTTGCTTTGGTCCCATTTTTTTGCAGTGGTCACCACCCATTCTTTCTAGAGCTCTCCACTCTAAAGGTTAAAAGTTGTGGAAATTTGCTCGTCCAATCTTTCTTCTGAAAATGTTTTCAATTGATGGTTTGTTCCCAATTGTTGTAATAAGAGTGTCTACTCTTATGGGCTTTACACAAAACTCAAAACATTTGTGTGTGGATTTGATGGCACTCTTCGAGTAGAGCATCAGTGGCATCTGGTACTGACGTTACTTGATTAGATTGTGATCTCATCTCAAGTATCTGATAGCACTCCATCTCTCCACAGTCCTCCTTACCTAGTACTAACACACATGATCAATCCTGTAATGTCTGCAAGCAAGGCAAATTGTGGAACTGTTTTCACCAGAAACGTCCACGGTGGAGGACCACTGCAATATTGGTCGACCAAATACTTAGACTTATTTAATAAGGCACAATTGCATGCTTACACAGAAATATATTGCTTATTTGTTATTGTTTTACAGATAATTTTAAAGTGTTTTAAGTGATGGATGTAAAATCAACTTAATTTGTTGGTTAAACTAGTTCAATCCATAGTTTCCTTATTCACTGGACCCCCAAATCCCATCTTACACAACACATGTGATTCAGACTGGTTTGCACTGAAGATCATTTTGTTAAAATCTAGGCTTTCTGTTCTATGGACTGGTTTTAGAACCCCTGTTTCATACATCTGACATGGATGATACACGACTAATAGGTTTTACCAATTAAAAGTTGTGAAACCGGTAACATCACAGCTTGTCATATTTCTGATCGGATTTGCACATAGTCTGTGTTTACGGTTGCTCTGCAGGTTCATTTTAGATTAAATATTTCTCCTTCGAAAGAGCTAAATACAAATTAAATACACATTTAACACTTTATTCTGTACATTATTTTTGAAAATAAATAAGTAATAATAAAAAAAAAACACGAGGAATCGTCATTAGACATTAAAATAAGGTTTATGTTGCAACCTTTAGGGAAATATATTATTTGTTAATTTTACAGCAATAGACCTGTCAAAATCCTGAAATATATATTATTTTATTTTGCTTCCAACTCTCTACATAAAGTTTAAAAACGAGTTTAACACAATAAATGATGCATATAAGCTAGTCTCATATATTTCATTGGATAAGGCTGGTAAGGGGTTATTTAACTTTGTTTACCTTCTAAAACAAATGTTACAATTTAGTCCTGTTATAAAAATACAGAACACACATCTGTCCAAATTGGAGTGGAACAGAACCAGGAATCAGCATGGTCAGAATTACACAGATCTACAATATTATGAAGATTACTATGTTACATATATCTTTGGATATGTTAAAGTAAACAACGGATAATATGGATTATTAATAGTACATTGAAACAGTGCTTAGTAAGTAATAGTACATTAATAATTTAGAGTGACTTCCTAATCTCTTTTAAAAGCAGTATGAATGTTATTTGAATATTATAAATGTATTGATAACCAGTCAAGTCCCCATCTTATACAGAAACCATAAACACAAACACTTTCAGCATGTGATGTACATCATTAGTGAAACACTTGGCCTGTTAGCTTGTGAAATATATTTATACAGCATGGTAAAAGTCAGAGATGTGGAGAAACTGGTTTACACTGAACATGAAAACACACATAGAATACTCTTCACTGCATCATAATACTTCAGATATTATCTCAACTTTCAGCTTCACAAGAAATGAGACTGGACAACAGGAAGCTGAATGTAAAACTATGAAGACAGTAACTAATGGTGACAAATTTTTACATAGTGCACTCTTTTCATATTAACATGAACATGTAGTATTGAACATGATTGCATGTATTTAACAGATTTCACATAAAATGAAATTAAATGGTTTTAAAGACACTATTATATCATATATTTTATAATTCAGGGTTTATATCTATTGCCTTAAATTAAGCCATTAAATATATTTAATACAAAAAGGTTAAATATATACATAAATCAAATTAAAAAGCAAAAACAATAAGTACCCAGTTGGCCATGACATTTCTGAAGAAAAGCGGATTACAAAAACTGCAAATGTCATTCAAGTAATGAGAGTAAATAGCTCCAATTTGTTAAAAAAAATGCATCAAATAATAAGTGCCTTAAAAATGTAGTTTGTGAAATGTTCCCCTTTTTGCTAACATTTCGCAGGCTGATTAGAATGCCACATTAATATTTTCATACAAATCTTAAATAGATATTAATATGTTAGTTATGTCCTTTACATTTAAGGCAATGCATAATTTCTAAATACGTAGTTTAAGGAATACCCCTGTATGTCGTAAAGTATTTCTACTTTGAGAATGGAAGGTTATGTAATACATGATATAGGTAGGTTCTATGTTTGGTAATCACCCAGCAATATGCATTTTTTCCTGACAACCTTTTGGTCAGAAATGTGTTATAAGGCCCTTGATAAGCATAATGATTTACATTCAGTTGGGTTAAAAGAGCTCTTCTTAAATTGGCCGGAAAGAACTATTTCAACAAAATACGTTAAAATGCAGCAGATAGGGGCGTGCAACTGACAGCAGCGGCTAACCTGTCGCTGGTGAACACCAGTCAGTTTTTTCAGAGGTTGAGTGTGAAACAAACTAAACACAGTGCTCGAAAAACTCCACAGAACCATTCTGTCATTGTGGCAAGAGTCGCTGACCAGTTCCTGAGCTAAAAATATTAATACTAAAATAAAATAGCTATAATATTGTCTATAATAAGTTCAGCTCATCTGTTTTAAAGCGGTACTCCAGAGTTATTCATATCTCAGTCAATTTCATCTGCTACATGTTTATTGTACAGTTAATTACTACAAGCAGTTACTTAGGTGTCTACCTCGTATTTAAAAGTATAGTCAAAGCCACATTTACAATAGAAACCAATGGGTAGTGGTTAAATTTGCATTTTTTATAGATATTTGCCTGGGTACATTTTTCAAATACTTTCTTGTACACTTTTTTCATGTGTTAATCTGTGAGTTTATTGTAAATTAAGCAGTAGACCTGTATATTTTTTCTTTCACAGATTAGGATAGGATTAGAATATCCTTAAGAGCAGATTTTGTAGTCATTTGTAGTCACAGCAGTGGCTCTAATTGTTGTGATCCTGCCCAAAATGGAATTCCAAGTCTAAGCGGCTTTCTCAGACTGCTCATAATACTGCTACACAAAAATATCTTTATTTTTGTTCTGTGGATAATTATTTAAATTTTGCTACACGAGTTAACGAGTGGTACGGAGGTGCAGCAAGTTAGTGTCACAGTCACACAGCTCCAGGGACCTGGAGGTTGTGGGTTCAAGTCCCGCTCTGGGTGACTGCCTGTGAGGAGTTTGGTGTGTTCTCTCTGTGTCCACGTGGGTTTCCTCCGGGTGCTCCCGTTTCCTCCCACAGTCCAAAAACACATGTTGGTAGGTTGGATTGGCGGCTCAAAAGTGTCCATAGGTGAGTGTGTAAGTGAATGTGTTTGTGTGTGTGTGTGTGTCGTCCTGTGAAGGACTGGCGCCCCCTCTAGGGTGTATTCCCGCCTTGCGCCCAATGATTCCAGGTAGGCTCTGGATAAGCGCTTACAGATAATGAATGAATGAATGAATACATGAGTTAACACTGACTGTTGCACTCTTAACTGACATCATAAACTCACCAAAGTAATATGCTCCCCCTCGAAAGATTAGCTTATCTACATGATAAAAAGATTAAGATGTTCTACCAAGTATGGGGTATGTTTCTGGATTATATCAAACCTAATGTTAAAGGTGTGCTGTGGTGCAGAAGCGGAAGTGTAATGGTGTGTGGGATTGTTTTTTTTTTTTGTTGTTTTTTTAATGGAATGTTATGATTTGTCATTATTTAAGCACTGTCTTTTTTATCTCTTTTCTTCTCTTTAATGCTGTTATGATAATCTTCAATAAACGTTGCAAAAAAAATAAAATAAAAATAAACTCACCAAAATACCCCAAAGAAACCCACAAAGTTTGTCTAGGTCGAGTGTGGTTTTAAAGTTACTTTGGCAGTAATGGGTAGGTTTTAAGGAGCTGGTGATGTTTAACACTACACTTTAATTTAATGCAACAGCACAAAGGCAGCCCTCTTCAACAGTTAAACCTAAGCTGTTAAGACCTTAACACAGTTACTGTCTGCTGCTCAAAAACACGATTGTAACTTTAAGTACTTTTCAAAACTTTTATTATGCTTATGGCTATGAATAACCAGATCACAAACTTCAGACGCAGTCTAGCAGCTAATGGTGGTTTGTTTATGCATAAAATGCTTTTGCATAAGTTATGGTGTTTTTTATACTTTGTTTACTTTTGTTTTTTTTTGTAACAGTATGTTCTACTCCTCAAATAAATGGTGTGCAAACTTGCAGACTAATGCCATATGCTCACTATAGAAAATGTGTTTAATTACTTTCATACAAGGGGAGTTATAACTTTTACATATAACTGCAGTCATTTGTCAAATGCTAACTCACAGCATTCAACAACTGCCCATTGGCTTCTATTATAAAAGAGTTTTGAGTCAAGTTTTCCTGTTCTTTTCTTAATACAGGGAAACAAATAGAAAAATATTGTCCATGGCAGTCAGTGGATAATAAAGATCCAGCAGATTCAGTCATAAAAACCTGGAGTACTGCTTTTAAAAGTCTCTTATTTTACAGCATAATGTAGGTTATATATTTTACGCTACAGGTCTCTATTCACATTTCATGGTTGCCATTCTTAAACAGAATGCTAGCATACAAGAGTCGTGTCTTCCCTAGGAGTCATCCCTCAGAGGAATGAAGGTTAGCTTTGGCAGTCGAGTGTTGCTGTGTTTTACCCCATTGTGTTGGTCACCTCACCTGCTGAGACCACACGGCTGGGGAGAAGTGCGGAGTTGTTTTGGAAGCAGTTTTAAATGTTGGTTTCCCGCTGCATGGTGTCATCCGCTTTGTTGAAGAGTTCCTCTGAAGCCTGTGCATTCGTTTCTGACTCAGACTCAGCCTCCTTCTGCTCCTTACCTTTGTCTGGATCCTCAGTCTCAGTCCGTTTGTACATCTCCTCCTGTTTACGCTCTTGATCCAGCAGGCGGTAGTTGATGAAGTTACCAATAAAGAGCCAGATGCTGGCAAAGATCACCACTGATCCACAGGATATATACATGTACTTGTAGCTTTTAGTGACGTCTACCAGCTTTCCTGCAAGGGTAAAACACAACATTATTCAACTGCATTAAGCTTGACATCATGATGATGATCAAATCTTGAGTCTGATAACTTGACTAAAAATGTTTCCCTATTATGTTTGGTATACTGAATAAATAAACAGCGCCTAACCTGCCAGTGGTGGTCCAATAAGGACAGGGCAGCACTCTATAATGGTGGTGAGTCCCACAGCACTGGAGAACCTCTGAGCTCCCACTAGGTCCATGAGCGTCTCAAACAGCACAGAGCTCACCATGCCAAACGCAAACCCAAAGAACACAGCGTACACAACCATGCCAGTGTAGGTCTCTGCTAGGGGGCACAAGATGTGGCAGACTCCATTGTAGAGAACCGCAAAGCTGAAAAAATACTGGATCTTCGGTCGCACCCAGCGAGAGTTGGCCACCAGGCCCATGGAGGGCCGGGCAAACATGTCCACAAAGGCCAGGATAGAGAGGAGAAAGGCTGCTGAGTACTCATCTACACCATTGTCCTTGGCATATGGAGATAGGAAAACAATGGGGGCGAAGAAACCTACGAACATAATCACATTTCCAGACAGGTAGATGAGGAAGCCCCTGTGTTTAAAGAGAGAAAGGTCCAGGTATTTGTTGACGGTCTGCCAGGCTGTAGGCTTCTCTATCTTTGTAGCTAAAACCACAGCAGTCTCCTCCTCCTTGTCCTTCTTCGGGGGCGGAGGAAGAGGCCTCATGAGGGACCCAGCCACACAGCAATTCAGCAGGAGCCCCCCTAGAATGAGGAAGCTGCCCCTCCAGCCAAAGGCGTTGATAAGGTACTGGTTTAGCGGTGCTAAAGTGCTCAGAAACACAGGGCTGCCAGCCATGGCAAACCCATTAGCGATGGGGCGTTTCTTGTAGAAGTATTTCCCAATCATGGTCAATGCTGGCTGAAGGTTGAAAGCAAGGCCAAACCCTTTAAGAAATAAATGAGTGGTTAGTGTGGAGAGGGACACATCCCCAACATTAAAGCTCTTAATGAATACAGGAATGAATGGAGGCTTGGATTTTGTGTTAGGTTAAAGGCACAGGTTAAAGAAATAACCAATAACTATTTAAATACATTTCAGCACTATTATTTTATTATTATTAATACTACATTATTTACAATAATTAGTGTAAATCACTGCACATAATAATAATACTGTGTAAAAGCATCTGGGATAGAGTGTAGATTAAATTACACATGTACACATCTTTTTTGTTTTACTTGGTGTTTATCTTGGCGTCCATTTTATTCTCAGACTCTGACAAAGTCTTGTAAATCTGTCACAATTTCCTTCTTCTAACTAATATAAACTGTCAGTCATTGTTAAAACTCAAGTCATGTTATCTTCTGAAGTGCAGCCTCTCTGGAAGCACATTACTGCGAGCACAATGTTTACTATGCGCTCCTTTAAGAATCTAACGTTAATCAAATTAGCGATAAGCTTCTGTGGATTTTGCAGGCACTCACCCCCGATCACTCCGATGCAGATGTATAGCTGCACCACAGTGGTGCAGAAAGAGGCAGCAATCATGCCCACTGCACAGAGAAATCCCCCAAATATCATCACCGGACGGCAGCCATATGTGTTTACCATTATACTGCTTATGGGACCTGGAACAGAGGACAGAAATGATTAAGAAGGGATTCTGTTGTTTTTCTTTCTGGGGACCAATCCATAACACCATCCTGGGAATATGAAGGAGAAAAACACCATGGTTTGTTAATGACATAAGCTCATTACTCATTAGAAAGAGATGGCAATGAGCCCCCATCCCTTTAACTAGATTTAAGACGCTAATTGTTCTGTGTTAAGCTTGAGGAAAACAGAAAAGTGGGACAGAGTTTTTTAAGTGTAATTTTACAAATTACAAAGGGAGGTTCTGTGGGGGGTCTGTAATTAAAAAGGGTCAACTTTAACAAGCATGTCCTTGGAGAGAGCGTATGTTTCAATATGGCTTAAACACAGAAGCTGCATGGACAAAACACCTCTTCACTCCCACAATACAACTTTACGACTGTTAATAAATTACACTCAGCTTTGTCAATAACTCCACAGTGCTACACTGACTACATCATGTTAGAGGAGAGAAAAGCTAGGATTAAATGATTAAATACTGTTATTTTATCACTAACCCCCTCCAGTCATCGACTAAACCCATGAATGCTCTTCTCTCTTAACCAAAAAAAATCCTCAAATTCTTTAAAAGTGGCTTCATTCTGTATGTGGGGATCTATATATAGCTCAGGTTTCCTCCCACAGTCCAAAAACACACGTTGGTAGGTGGATTGGCGACTCAAAAGTGTCCATAGGTGTGAGTGTGTGAGTGAATGTGTGAGTATGTGCTGCCCTGTGAAGGACTGGCGCCCCCTCCAGGGTGTATTCCCGCCTTGCGCCCAATGATTCCAGGTAGGCTCTGGACCCACCGCGACCCTGAACTGGATAAGCACTTACAGATAATGGATAGATGGATGGATGGGATCTATATATATGCAATTTGTTCCCACCTTCATCTACAGACACCCCTCAGCTCAAAAGTCCCGCTCTGCAAATTCACAACACTGATCCTTTAGGTTTGTGGTATAAGAATTCCTGGCTGTCTGTACTCACCTGTTTGAGACACTGGTGTTTGATGCACTGCTGTTGCAAAGCAGAATTGCTCAGCCATGGCACTGACCTCTACTTTGCTCATTATGTATAAAAACAGACAGGGTTAAAATCTTAATTTTGACTGAAGGGAATCTTCAATCTCCAGCCAAATTAAGTACTGCTAAATATAAGTTATTCATGATTCAGGAGATGATTTCTGAGTAGATTTGATATAAGTAAATGTGTATGGCGCAGCAGGTTGTGTCGCAGTCACACAGCTCCAGGGACCTGGAAGTTGTGGATTCGATTCCTGCTCCGGGTGACTGTCTGTGAGGAGTGTGGTGTGTTCTCCCTGTGTCTGTGTGGGTTTCCTCCGGGTGCTCCGGTTTCCTCCCACAGTCCAAAAACACACGGTGGTAGGTGGATTGGCGACTCAAAAGTGTCCGTAGGTGTGAGTGAATGTGTGTGTTGCCCTGTGAAGGACTGGCGCCCCCTCCAGGGTGTATTCCCACTTTGCGCCCAATGATTTCAGGTAGGCTCTGGACCCACCGCGACCCTGAATTGGATAAGCACTTACAGATAATGAATGAATGAATGAATGTGTGCCGAAAGCAAGGAGAAAGAGTAAAAATAATATAAAAAGAATATGTTCTGTCAAAAATAAATAGGACTTCAATTTGCTTTGTATTAATGTGGATAAATATAAACCACTGTCCTAAAAGTATTAAAAGATTCGGTCTTCAATCAGTTTAATAAAGTCATTCTTGTCCTTAGATTCTAGCCTAAGTATCATCGCCGTGAATACCCATACAATTGCTTTGAAACATGTAACAAGAACATGGAACCGTAAGGAGAGGCCTGCGGTAATGAAAAAATAATCTGCACTGTCCTAGTAATGTCTTGAGAGGTGTTATTACCTCTGCTGAGAAAGTGTGCTATTGAAAATCAGGTTAGGTGAGGGACTGCTACGCTTAATTTGCCCCATATAAATTTGCATTAGACCTTAAGCTATCGGGAAGGCCTTATTTGCATGCAGAGCAGCGGGAGTGTTCTACCACTGAGAGTATGGGTTCACTGGCAGCCATTACACTCGGGCCTTCAAATGATCTCTGCTTTAAAAGGCTTAGAATGTCACACTCTGCCGTGCTGTGGAGTTTGATGAAGGCACTTAATGTAGGTGGCCCTCCCTCATGGTTTAATCTCTAAATAGAACCGGACAGAGCTAAATAAAGCATGCAGCACTTGGCTAGGTGAAATAATCATAAAATCCTTGCACTGACAAAGTAAACCATAAAAAAACTATGGAACAAGATGAGCTCTTGCACTCTTATAGTCGAGTTGTAGACACCAAGTCGTCTGGTATGTCTTCTGACATTAAGGATATTTATAGGGAGGGTCATTTTACTGGCCTGTCGCCACAGTTACAGGTTCTACCCTCCTGGACAGACATTAGACGAGGGAAGGCAGGCACTGGATCACAGAAACCACTGCTAATCTTCTCATAGACATTTAATGGTGCTCCATCCCTCCAGGAAACACAGTTCCACAGCTCCACAGCCCTGAATCCTTGGCATTTTGCATGGTGACATTTGGCTCGTGTGTAAACTGTACATACTGTGTGTGCACAGCTAAATGTCCACAGAAGGGTTCATCATAATGAGTGCTTGCCAACATTAGATGTTAGAACATTGTGGTGAGGATTTGGTTGAGTATTAGTAAGGTCAGGCAAAGATGTTGGATGGTTAGATCTGTATCCCAGACTCAATCATTCGTTCATTCATTCATTCATTCATTCATTCATTTGTCCTGATCAGGGTTACACAGGAGCCAGAAACTACATGAAACACCTTAAGACACCTGGCACTGGGCATCGTTACATGCTACTAGGACAGCACCTAGTAGGTAAAGCTTTCTTTTTTTAACTAGTACTCAGTTGCTCACTTCCAGCCAGTTAAAACTGGACACTAAACAAGTCCAAACAATGTTTGTATAGGTTTCTCAAGTAACATGTCAAACATTAAAGTATCATATACAGAGAAGAGTGACACACCTGGATTAGTTCATTATAGATACAGCTCTAAAACAAGAAAGATGCCAGTATAATGTATGTGTGACAATAGACCATTCAGGTCCTCCTCTTTGACATGACCAAGGCAAGGGCTAATGAAACTGCATCATATGGCTCATTGCACATAGAAGGACTGGTGTAATATAAACATTAGGCAAAGCCTGTTGCTTGGTGACGGTAAAGATGCACAACCGCGTTAGCCTTTCCCTCGGACTGTAATCAGGTTGGCACACAAGATTAAAACCATGTTTAACAAGTATCTAAGAAAGCAAATTGTTCTGAAAATTTTCCATAAGCCCAAGGTCAGTGAAACAAAGGCATATTGTTACTGTCCAATAAGAAACATGTATCTCAAAAAGAGCAACTTTACAGAAGGGAAACTTTTTAACTTTTAAAGGATGTCAAAGTAAATAAAAGTAAAAAATTCCACACACTGTGAAGGAGACAGCTGCTGTGTTCAAATGATGTTCATTCATTCATTCATTATCTGTAACCCTTATCCAGTTCAGGGTCGCAGTGGGTCCAGAGCCTACCTGGAATCACTGGGCGCAAGGCGGGAATACACCCTGGAGGGGGCGCCAGTCCTTCAGAGGGCAACTCACACACACTCACACATTCACTCACACATTCAAACCTACGGACACTTCTGAGTCGCCAATCCACCTACCAACGTGTGTTTTTGGACCATGGGAGGAAACCGGAGCACCCGGAGGAAACCCATGCGGACACAGGGAGAACACACCACACTCGTCACAGACAGTCACCCGGAGCAGGGATCGAACACACAACCTCCAGGCCCCTGGAGCTGTGTTCAAATGATGTGTTAAGCGAAAAATTGAACAAAATGGAAACACGTGTTTTTCGGTTTCTAATGGACTAAAACATCTAATGCATGTAACTCAAAACAGCTTTATACGGATATGTCTGAGTTACAGATTTCTGAGTTACAAATGATTAAAAGACAATCACATTTCAGACTGAAGTGTTTGGAACAAAGGCTTTTCATCTGTTAGATAAAGCTGTAAATGATAGGTGACAGAAATTAGCTATTGCTAAATAAATAAGAGCCATTACATAATATGTTTAGATAGTGACAGACCAGGCTTGGTCCAACAAGGACAAACTGGTTTCTAACTGAAATCTAAACTGCGTGAGGTTTGTTTTAGCCTTCAGTTCATTTTTTCCTAACTGCTGTGACTCTCTCTCTCTCTCTCTCTCTCTCTCTCTCACACAAACACACACACAAACAAACACAGAATAAAATAAAGGAAACTCATTAGTTAATCAGGCGTAAAAATTATATAGAGACACATTCTTTTATAGCAACAAACAGGGATCCAAAGGAGCTGCAGTACACACAGTTTATCTTTCTGCTATAAGACACCAAACGTACCCTGATAATAACAAATGAGTTAAATTGGGTGCATTAAACAGGAAAATAGCAATGTGTTAAGCTGTGATTATCCTAGGCCATACTTAGGTATCTTGGCAACTCTCAAGAATTTGCTATTTGTAGGTGTTGAGTTATTTGTCTGTGAGAGCAATGTTAAATGATTCGTGTTTTTCAGTGTCATAATCATTGTTAAAAAAAAAAATCACCCAGAATGATGCAAATGCCCTGAAATAACATTTTCAAACACCAGGTGGTGGGCTATTGTAGCAATTGAGCTAAGCATTTTCCTAGGCGAGGACACATTAATAGGACAACCTAAGAACGTCTTGGGTGGCAGATCTAGACCATTATAGAAAGTAAATCAAAATTCAAAAATATAGAACATACCACTTAAAACAGAAGCATAACAGCCAGGGCAGTTAGTCACCTGATATTTGATTGCTTGCCACATGGCATGACTGATCCCACTCCAGTTGAAGTGACCATAAAAGGCAATCTGAAGGTCCTATTAGACCCAATTGTCTTGAAACACAGATCAAAGAATAATAATAAAAAAATCTCCACAACATGCAGCTTAAAAAATAAAAAAGATATGGATCCAATCTTGTCTTTAAGCATCATCCGTGTCAAGGCCAAGTTAGACTCCAATTGAAAATGCCTTGTCTTAATAATAAGTAAATTATAGCCAGGCTATTAAATGTCTAGATTTTTAATTAAGCTGCTCAAGTAGCTTTGCTTTTGTGCTCAGTGTTCTGAACCATCTGTCTCTTCTTCTGAATGAGGTGTGTAGAGGTGTCTAATTTCCTGAGGACCTGGGTTGATAAGCAACTAAATCACATAAGCATGGTTAGAGGAGCAGCCAGGGGGTTTTGTATTTTCCATTACTGAACTTATGTTCAAATGCAAACCCCATGTCTGTGTGACAAAGATGAAAAACACCTGACTTTTACCAGTGGAAACTGGGATGGTATGATGGTGCATCAGTGCCTATGGCTTTTGTGATCTGTACATATGTGCAGGTGCTACTGATGCAGAGGCTTTTGTTTGTATTTTGGAGAACCATATCTTCCCTGGGGCGGCACGGTGGCGCAGCAGGTAGTGTCGCAGTCCCACAGCTCCAGGGACCTGGAGGTTGTGCATTCGATTTCCCGTTCCAGGTGACTGTCTGGTGTGTTCTCCTTGTGTCCACGTGGGTTTCCTCCGGGGTTTCCTCCCACAGTCCAAAATACACGTTGATAGTTGGATTGGCGACTCAAAAGTGTCCGTAGGTGTGAGTGTGTGTTGCCCTGTGAAGGACTGGCGCCCCCTCCAGGGTGTATTCCCGCCTTGCGCCCAATGATTCCAGGTAGGCTCTGGACCCACCGTAACCCGGAACTGGATAAGCACTTACAGATAATGAATGAATGAAGATATCTTCCCCATCCACGTATCTTAAATTTCACTGTAAGTGAAAATTTAAGTACATTTACATTTCAAGTATCTGATTATTCAAGTGGTCATGTAAGCTGCGTTCTCTGATTTCTGAGATCGGAGTAGGGTCTAGAAATCAGATTAAGCTGAATTTTAGCTGAATAATCTGAATTCTTAAAGCATGTACTCATCTTTCAGATTTTTCAGTCTGCAATCAGACAAGGTGTAGAGCTGTCTCTAACACACCCACGCAGACACAGGGAGAATACACCAAACTCCTCACAGACAGTCACCCGGGTTCGATTCCCGCTCCGGGTGACTGTCTGTGAGGAGTTGGTGTGTTCTCCCCGTGTCCGCGTGGGTTTCCTCCGGGTGCTCCGGTTTCCTCCCACAGTCCAAAAACACACGTTGCAGGTGGATTGGCGACTCGAAAGTGTCCGTAGGTGTGAGTGTGTGAGTGAATGTGTGTGTGTCTGTGTTGCCCTGTGAAGGACTGGCGTCCCCTCCAGGGTGTATTCCCGCCTTGCGCCCAATGATTCCAGGTAGGCTCTGGACCCCCCGCGACCCTAAAATTGGATAAGCGGTTACAGATAATGGATGGATGGATGGATAACATCCTGGTTTGGCCTTGAGGAAAGTTTCCCTACAGTACATATTTATACATGACGTAATTTATGATAAGATTCAAGATACAAGATCCTTTAGACTTGTTTCTTTACCAAAATAAATACCTATCAATAAAGGATCCATTAAGATTAGACCATTAAGATCTAACCATGAAAATTCAAAGAAATGGTTCTTTGCCTGGTCAAATGGCTTTTACTCTGATTAAAAACTAGCTGCATGTGGTTCTACAGAGAACCTATTTCACATTTTTACTTTCTATAATGCACCAAAAAGGAGGTCCACTATTAGTAGTATTTGAGTGTTCAAAAGCACACCGAAGTCTTACTCATTTTTAAACAAAGAATTATATATTTACCTCCAGCGTACATGACGGCGAGCATGATAGAGGAGATCCAGGCAACTTGACTATAAGACGCATCAAAAATCCTCTGGATGTCCTTGAAAAAGACGGTTGTAGCTTTGGGGAAGGCATAGGAGAAGCCAATGGAGATGAAGGCTCCACACACCACGGCCCAGCCCCAGCCTCCATCTGGAGGGGGCACTACTAGCTGTCCGGCAGGAGGCGGCATTCTAAACCCAGGTCTGTTGCTGTGATCAGGAAAAAGAAATAAGGACACATAAGAATCAGAGAATGTTTGCGTTACTGGTAGTTCATACACTGTTTGACACCTTATTTTTTTTTTTTTTGACACGCAAATTTTCAGCAAAATATGTTCATCTGTGCACACACAGCTTGTATAATCTCCATAGTAAAGTGTAATGGTGTGTTCTGGAGCAGCTGAACTTGAACTCAAGCTCCCCGTGCTCCATGCCGAGAGTTGGGTTGAAGGGTATATAGCCCCCCCACACTGTGCTGTGGAGCAGTGAAAATGGATTCTCAGGATTGATCAAGTATTAATGAATACCCATGGAATGAGTTAGAATACCTGTTTGTGGTCATCCAACATCAGTACTTTACCTCACTGTTGTTAAATGAGTGAATGGCAGCACAGTCTCACAAATATGTTCCAATACCCAAAGCCTTCCTTGAAGAGTAAAAGCAGTTACTGCCCCCAAAAAGGGACAAGCTACTTGTTGTAGCTTTATGTTTCAGATGAAATGGTGGACAAGCAGGTGTCCACAAACTGGATTTGCCATGGTTTTGACAGTTCTTCACGTTACACCAATTCAACTGGTCAAGGTCATTGACCTTTGAAATGAGAGACGCTTATTGCACATAGACTTCAGTACATCGTAACATCCCCTGAAATCCAGACTTGAAATAAAAAGTTACAAACATTCCAAAATATAAAAATAAACAAACATGTACTTTGTCTTTGGACTCTGAGTACATGCCAGTGTCCTGGACAGGACGTCCACTAAGGCCTGGGTGACTGAGGACATTCGTGATTAAATTGCCATAGAGACACTGTTTACATCCTGCAGCCAATCGGAAAGCTAATCTCTGCTCTAACTCCCACCTTCGACTTATCTAGGTTTTCACTCCTTGGTGTGAGAGCGCCTGGAAATGTGGCCTGACAAAATAACTGTAACCAAATCAAATTTTGTATTTACAAACCAAACAACACCTTTTGTGAGCCTGAGACTGTGAAACACGAGGCTTGTGCCCCTGAACCCTGACACACACACACGCCTCTTGTTTCATATTGTGCAGATTCAATATGGCCCAGAACAATAGGCCTCGTATTGGGTAAGCTTTTGTTTTCCTTTTCATTTGTGTGCTTCAGATCCAAAAACTTAAATATGATGTGAGAGGATAATGGTACAGGGTGTGCCACACGCTGGATTTGGACCTGATGTCGATTTAATTTTGGATAGTTATTAGTGGTAAATTAAACACCACAGCCCAGAATATTCCTTGTAACGGCTTCTATGGTATCTCACTGACTTGAAGCAAATCATCTTATCTCATTCATTCATTTATTCATCTTCTGTAAATGCCTACACTGAATCAGTGGTCACAAGGCAGAGACAACCCCTAAACAAGGCACACTTTTTAGAATTCCTCTTTAGACATTTTCACACAGCTGCTCCACCTATCACAATGTGCCTGGAGGACACCCAATCAAACACTGAGAGAACACATCAAACACTTCACAGACAGAGACAAACTGTCTCTCAGGCTTCCACAGACATTTCTCAGCTCACATTCATTTATTCATTATCCAGTCCAGGGTCGCAGTGGGTCCAGAGCCTACCTGGAGTCATTGGGCGCAAGGTGGGAATACACCCTGGAGGGGGCGCCAGTCCTTTACAGGGCAACACACACATTCACACACACCTACAGACACTTTTGAGTCGCCAATCCACCTACCAACGTGTGTTTTTGGACTGTGGGAGGAAACCGGAGGAAACCCATACGGACACAGGGAGAACACACCAACTCCTCACAG